>NW_027532203.1:3527199-3636763 GCF_008692635.1 Crocuta crocuta | reverse complement strand
GAGGGGAGCGGTTTCCCCAGCCTTTCACTAGGCTCAGCGGTGAGACCCGCAGTTTCCTAACTGCACCCATATGACATTTGTCATATCAGAGACGTCCTATGTCTTGTTTTGAAAAAATACCTTGGAAAGAACCGCTGGACAGGCTCTGGTTGAAACNCAGCTGCAAGGCTGCTGTAGGAGGCGCTTCCAGTCTTCTGCAGAACTGGAAGAAGAAAGGTCAAATGACGATCCCTCGGTTGATGAAAATGGACAGATACACGATGATCTTTATCTCTAGGTGGAGATTTCAGTGCTTTTGGTATTGCTTCTTTTTTCATTTTCCAAACAGGAACCGAGTTTTCTTGTGCCCCTTTAAGATTGTTGAGCTAAAAATGTATATACAAATAAAAACAAAGGATAACATCATAGGCAGAATAGAAATAAACAGCTCATGCGGGACTTATAATAATTTGCTGAAATTGTAATTGACAAGCTGCTGTAACTTTTCACTTCTTGGAGCAAGGGGTCTGCTGCAGTCCCACAGAGACTGGGAGGTAGGGGAACTGGCATCCTTGATAAATCCATTTTTAAAAGTTTGTTTATTTATTTTGAGAAAGAGAGTGAGCAAGGAGGCTCAGAAAGTGAGGGAGGGAGAGAGAGAAAATCCTAAGCAGGCTCTGAGCTGCCAGTGCAGAGCCTGATGTGGGGCTCGATCTCATGAATTGGGAGGTCATGACCTGAGCCAAAATCAAAAGTTGGATGCCTAACCAACTGAGCTACCCAGGCGCTCTGATAATTCCATTTTTAAAATATTTATTTTTTTGAGAGAGACAGAGACAGAGCATGAGCAGGAGAGGGGCAGACAAGGAGGGAGACACAGAATCCAAAGCAGGTTCCAGGTTCTGAGCTGTCAGCACAGAGCCCAACCTGAGACTCGAACTCACAGACTGTGAGATCATGACCTGAACTGAAGTCAGGTGCCCCCCGATAATTCCATTTTTAAAAATTTATTTATTTATTTATTAAAAACATTTTTTAAATGTTTTTTAAAATTTGTTTCCGAGAGAGAGAGAGTGTGAACAGGGAAGGGTCAGAGAGAGAGGCTCCCAGGCTCTGAGCTAGCTGTCTGCACAGACCCCGACACGGGGCTGAAGCACACGAACTGTGAGATCATGACCTGAGCTGAAGTCAGACGCTTACCCGACTGAGCCACCCAGGTGCCCAGATAATTTCATTTTCAAAGGAATGGCTTCTAGCAGTTGAGAAAACCTGACTGGCTTGGGTTTAAAACAGGAAAGAGGCTTTTCAAAATACAGTAAAACCTTGGTTTGTGATCATAATTCATTCTGGAAACCTGCATGTAAGCCAAAGTATTTGTATATCAAAGTGAATTTCCCCGGAAGAAATCATGGAAACTCAGATGATCCGTTCCACAACTCAAAAATATTCATATAAAAATGATTATAATACTGTTCTATAATATAACATCATAAAGAAAACAGAAAGAAAAATAAACAAATTAACCTGCACATACCTTTGAAGACCTTTGTGGCTGGTGTGAGGAAGGTGAGAGGGAGGGTTATTGTGTAGGACGACTTTCACTATCACTAACGGATGTTGCCTACAGTAGTATAGTATGATTCAACTTTTGTCATATGCTGTATTTGATGTCACTGGCAATAAGGCAGCAGAGGAAAGGCTCTAGATCTGCAGGCAGCAGCCTGGCCTGGAAGGAAGCAAAGCCTTCCTAAGTTCACTCTTGTATGGAAAAGCAAAGGACTGTCCGTAGGTGCTTCGAAGTGACCAAAAATACAGTAGTGCCAGGTGCGGGCACCTTCCAACATTCCGAAAAATCACTGATTTCTGCCAGATGCCGTGGCCTGAGCATGGGGACGATCACCCACAGTCCCTCAGAGACAGAGTGAGAGAGAAGAACCATTGGCTCAGTGTGACCATGTGACGTTCCGTATCACGTACCACTCCTATTGCAAGACCTCGCTTGTTTATCAAATTAAATTTGATTAGAAATGTTTGCTTGTCTTGCCGAACATTCCCAGAACAAGTTACTCACCATCCAAGGGTTTACTGTATTTTTATCTCAACAGAGCAGAGAAACAATTTACAGTGACGCATTGTCTCAAGTAAATTTTCTAAGGAAAGGGAGGTCAGCAAGGCAGGAAGGAGTAAGCTGGGGTGAAGGTCAGGTTGGACTCAGAATTGGTGCCTCTGACTCAGTGTCCACCTGATAGGACTTGAGACTTTTTTGCTTCCCTGCTTATGGGCTCCNTGAGACCGACCCCCGCGTGCCCGGGCCGGGCTGCATGGGATCCATTCTCCCCCCTGAGCACAAGTATGAGAATCAGGTGCAGTTTTTCCGCTCCCCCCCCCCCCCCCCCTTTTAATTTCACACCAGATACACTCCATGGAAAAGACTGTATCTTTTTGGAGTCCTCCTGATTCAAAGTGAATTTTTTGTCTTCCCAGTTGCTCGCATTTTAGGTCAGACTTTCCTAAACCCACCCTTAAAATTTGTTGAAATCCATCCAGTTGATTTCACACGACACGGTGAGAGAAATGTTGTATTTATTTACAAAAATTTATTTATTTTTATTTTTTAAAATTTATTTTGATGGAGAGAGGGAGAGGCTGAGAGAGAGGGAGAGAATCCAAAGCAGGACTCCATGCTGTCAGCAGGAAGCCTGGTGTGGGGCTTGAACTCACAAACCGTGAGATCACGACCTGAGCCAAAATCCAGAGTCAGATGCTCAGCCGACTGAGCCACCCAGGCGCCTACAAGGACTTATTTACAACAGACCACTGTGTATAGATTATGCTAGAGAGACCAAACTGAGGGAGAACTTGCAGCAGTACGGGGTCTGTGTAATGATGAAGAACTCAGGCTCCGGGATGAGACCTCAGGTTCCGACCCTGATTCCTCAAGGACTGGGGGGATCTGGAAGCGGCTCATAGGCTTCACCCAGGCTCCCTGTCTGTAAGGTGGGTCAACTGTAGTGGCCTCATGTATTGTTGTGGGATTAAGAGATTCCTGTAAAACAAGAGAACCTGGCACTGAGACGTGCTGGCCATTGTGACACGAAGGGAGGGTCTCAGAGGGACGCTGAGCCTCTGCAGTGGTCCTGTGGCTGATGGTGCCATCGTCCTTCAGCCCTGCGATTGGCTACTTTGTGAATAAACCGGCGTAGCCTGGGTGGCTCAGTTGGTGAAGCGTCCTACTCTTGATTTCAGCTCAGGTCAATATCTCACGAGTTGGTGAGATCGAGCCCCATGTTGGGCTCTGTGCTGACAGCGTGGAGCCTGCTTGGGATTCTCTCTCCCTCTCTGTGCCCCTCCTGGCTCGGGCTCTCACTCTCTAAACAAATGAACAAACATAAAAAATTACTTCAAAATAGGTCCGCAGAGCTTCGTGTTTTCCTGGAGGCTCTAGGGCAGAATCTGTTTCCTGGCCTTTGGCAGCTCCTGCGGGCTGCCTGCGTTCCATGCTCTGTGGCCTCGGGTCCTTCTGACCTTCACTTCTGCAGTCTCATCTTCTCTGACTCTGATCTCCTGCCTTCCTCTTATAAGGAGCCCGTAGTTACACCCAGTCCCCCTGGATAATGCAGGCAATCTCCCCATCTCATGATCCTTCATTCATCCATCACATCTGCAAGGTCCCTAATGCCACAGAAGGTAACAGAGGCCTGGGGCATTCGGTGTGGATGGCTCTGGGGGCGCAGCTATGCCGCTGACCACACCCAGTGGCCACTGATAGGGGTGCTCGTGACCAGATGACATGGCAGTGGGCGTGGTTGATGTGCCTCCGTGTTGTGCTTTTGGTGCAGACCTTCCCTGATGGATAATCTCTATGAAGCAAATGGCAGTTTTGCCATCAACTTATTAAAAATGTTGGGTAAAGAGGACAGCTCACAAAACGTGTTCTGCTCCCCTCTGAGCATCTCGTCTGCCCTGGCCATGGTCTTCATGGGGGCCGAAGGAGACACTGCCACCCAGATGTCCCAGGTATGCCTGCCTATCGCAGAGGAAGAGCGGCGGGTTGCTTCTTTGCTTCCTTTGATGCTTTCACAGAGATGGTTTCTTCCTACCTCACAGCAGCTGAGGAAAGCCAGCGTGGCCGCTGGGTGGTGAGGGGCACCGTAGTGAGGGAAACAGAGCAGACGTGGGCAGAAATGAGAATTATTTAAGATCCATTAGCATTTATCATACCCTTAGCATTTAGAGGAGAAATCAAGTCCTTGTGTCCTTTTCGTTGGATAAAGGCATCAGTATGTTACAGCAAGTCATGACTTTGATGCGTAAGGTGAGTTATAATTCTGACCCACAAGAAGTCCAAGCGTTTCAACTTTGTTATATTTTAAATTTTGGCTAATGGTTTATATTAGACTGAATTGCAGCCGTGTGAATGAACTTTCTGTAAAATGGGTTCTTTCTAGTGTATGATTGTGCACAAGTGCAAGACGAAAGTAACACCAGTGTGGACTTCCATCTCTGGGATTATTTAGAGGGAATATAGGATCTGACTGATGGGAACTGGGTGCTGTGGGATCTGAGCTACAAACGAAGTAGTGCCAAACACTTGAGGGAAATAGTCTTGACCTCTTTGTATCTTAAGTTTCTTCGACAACCTTGGGAGTGGCCCAGAACATTGCCAATGCACACCACTTTCCCATTAATAGCCCTCTGGAGGTGCTCGATGGAGGAGGGAGGCTTTGGACTGGGGCCCTTGGGAGAGAGAGGAACAACCTTAATTTCTACTCTGACTTGACTTGGAAGTCACCATCTGGCTGGAGAACTTATGTGAAATTGATGATGAAATATTTTCTGTTGATTTCTGTTCACTCTTGTATTCTGTGGGTTGTGCTGGATTCATTCCAGCTACCTACTTGTTGTGTTCTGTCTCCCTCCTGAGTTATCACACCTGTCTTTCTTCTTTATTTTTTATTAAAAATTATTTTTATTTAATGTTTATTTATTTTGGAGAAAGAGAGAGAGAGAGAGACAGGGTGTGAGCAGGGGAGGGGCAGAAAGAGAGGGAGACAGAATCTGAAGCAGACTCCAGGCTTGAGCTGTCAACACAGAGCCCTATGTGGGGCTCGAACTCACGAACCGTGAGATCATGACCTGAGCCGAAGTCAGACGCTTAAGCGACTGAGCCACCCAGGCCCCCATTGCATCCTTGTTTCTAAGTGGGGAAGTCGGCCAGGGCGGGTTTCCCACTTGGGGGCAATTTTGCTTCCAGGGGATTCCCCAGTGTCTGTGAAGCTTGGTTGTTGTAATTGAGAGGTGCTACTGACACCTAGTGGGTAGAGGCAGAAATGATGCAAAATATCTTAACACAGAACAGCAACAAAGCATCTGGCCCCAAAAGTCAGTAGTGCCCAGGTGGAAAAGGGCTGTGTGAGGCTGAAACCAAACTCCGTTCAAGATGGGGTCCTTTGTGATTTTCAGCGTAGGGGTTTGTGTGGACGTAGCTCTTTGGGGGACCAAGATGACGGCAACGTTACGAGCCTGTGTCCTTGTTTCCTATTACCAGGCCCTTTGTTTGAACAGAATTGGAGATATTCACCAAGGTTTCCAGGCACTTCTCACAGAGGTGAACAGATCTGGCACTCAGTACCTGCTCAGAACTGCCAACAGACTCTTTGGAGAGAAGACGTGTGACTTCTTTCCCGTAAGTTGTCCTCGCGCATCGTTGTCAAGGAAATTGAAGATGAAATAGAAACTACGAAAGAACAGAGATAAAGTATAATTCTCTTCCCTTATAAATGTGCTTAGCACTGTACTTCTGTAATAGTAATTTTGAATTTTATGTTTGCCTCTGAATTATGTCCTTTTCGAAGTTATTTTTGATAGATTCCTTCCAGATGTCAATCTCAATATGTCTGGTCTCCTGCATCCAGACCTGCTTCTCCCCGTTGACCCCTCTCCTCAGCGACCACACAGTCTTGTGTGCATACATAGCTATCCCGAGTCTCAGCTCTGGTTTTTGGGCTGTCCCTGCAGAGCTGGTCTCTCAAGGCCTCTTAAATTTGTCCCCTTTTCTGAATCTCCACCACCGCTGCCTGGGTGTAGACTCTCACTGTATCTTCTACACCATTATTTAATTCTTCCCTAATGGAACTCTCCAAGTCCCGCCAGGTTCTTCCACATTCCTGATGGAATAGTCTTTCTCAAATGCAAATTGGTTCATGAAACAGGTTTTTAAATCTGTGTAGTTAGTTCCTAATAGGCTGTCAGAAGTGTAAGTAAGTGAGGGCCAAAAAACTATGCTACACACCATGCAGATTGAGGCTACGTCAGATTAATGAAGTGATCTAGGCAAACCTGCCATTGTACTGGCTGGGAGTTCCAAGGATTCTTCTGTGAGACTCAAATACCTCCCTGTCCTGGCTGCTGTTGGGTGCTACTCCATGGTGGTTGCTTGCTCTGGGCCTCAGTATCATTGGAGAAAATTCTGGATCTTCTACAACAAGCACTGATGATCCAAGGAACCTCCTGGTTGATGTTCATTGTTGAATGTTGGCCTAATCTTTGAATATTGTAACTGGGGAATATTGGGGACACAGGGAGCCACCTTCCCCTTTTCTCAGTTGCTTGGCTCCTCTTTCTCTCTACATTTTCTTTCTTCTGTAGAAGCTAAAATATTTGAGAGCAGGAGATGGGCGGAGCATGGGAGCCAATTGCCAGGCACATTATATCTGAAACCCAAGTTTTGGTGAGGTGAGTTATCTTTGGGTTTTCATGTGTTGGGTGCAGGCCCTTCCTGACTTGGTCTTACCTTACATTTCAAGGCTCATCCTTTGCCACTGTTCTTCCTAATCCCCACCTCCCCACCCCCACAGCCCCACGGTCATCTAGACCTGTCACATCGCACTCCGGGAGGACGCAGCGATTTCGGGATGATCTGGTTCCACTGCGGAGCCTCCCAGTCATTCACAAATCTCAGACATTATGGTTGGTGCTGGTGATGCAAAAATGAACAAAAGAAAGTTAGAGTACCTGGCAGACAGACAGATAATCAAGCAGGAAGTCAGGGTGGAGGTGAAGCGTCTGACGACGTTCACGCGGTTGTGTGCGTGGCTGCCGTCGTCCGCGTCCTCGAAGCACAGTTACTGCCTGTGTGTGGATGTGGTTCCTCCCAGGCGACTGTGAGCCACCTCGGGTCCGGCGTCCGCCAGCTGGCACACGGCGAGGCCCCGAGTCGGCGGGCCACCATTCTTGCCAGCTGCGTGAACCAGCCTTAAAATGCAGGGTGGCCCGAGCAGGAACTTACGCTGGAAATGTGTTCAGAGCAACGGTGTGTCCACGCCCGTGGGCACGGCGCTGACCCGGGTGAACGCGGTGTCCTGTGTCTGCAGGCCTTTAGAGAGTCCTGCCGGAAGTTCTACGGGGCGGAGCTGGAGGAGGTGTCCTTCGCGAAGGACACGGAAGAATGCAGGAGGCGCATAAATGACTGGGTGACAGAAAAGACCGAAGGTGAGAGATTTTCGCTGCAGTACACTTGGTGTTTTGCAGGAAAGAGAGCCGAGAGTGGTGGGGGTGTGGCCTCCGTGGTGTCCGCCTCCCGCACCCCGGGACCCTGGACCCAGTGCCCTTCTTGTGTATGTGTCTTTGCCGGATTTTCAGGCCAGCAATGCAATTCTGTTCTTTTCCTTGGCTTTATGAGATCACGAAGTGGGGATTGCCAAAAAATATGTAAAATTTTTTTACTCTGGACTGTGCTGGAAAATTCTGGAAAAATGCTTCCTTTTTGGGGCCCTGTTAATCTTCTGTCTTGGGAGAGGGAGACCGTTGCCTGGCCCTGAGGGCAGAGTGACATTCAGTTGAGGTGGCAGCTGAGATAGGGCAACGTTTCCCGCCATCTCCCTGCGGCAGTGAGCGCGGCTGCGGCGGCGAGCAGGGCTGGTTTTGTCTGCAGGCCTCCCCTTCCTCGCTGTTGTGGCCGTGGCCGAGTCTGCTTTCAGAGCACCACCTTCTCTGACTTTGCTGCAGACTCTGGAGGTGCAGCGTCCGCTGTCCAGACCACAGTCTGTCGTACCAGCAGTGTTTTTGCTAGTGCTTGATGGGAGTACAGCGGAAAAGGGCATGCTGTTAAGCACTCCAAGTACCTAGCGCAACTTAGAGACTTCCAGAAGCGTTTGTGGGGGGGAAGTTAAACCACTTATTTCCTTACCCAGCACATGTGGGTACGTCCCTCAGTCTTTATGGTGTGCCCAGTGCATGTCAGGCAGCAGCAGTGATTACACTGAAAGCCAATAAAATAATGACCTTAGGAAGGCCGGAGCCTTTTACGTTTTCCTGTGCAGTGGCCTCTTGCTCTCCAGTTGATCTGTACTAATAGGTCATGAGGGGAAGTGAGAAGCTTCTCCAAATACTACTCTCCCTGCACCACTCACCTCCTCATTGTCAGAATGACCATCAGTATGTTTCTCCAAAATACCAGACCTAGAGGGGACATTGGGGGTCACTTTGTCCCAGTTTTATTGGATACCTCAGTTTGGGCCCCTTTATTGCACCAATTAATTCCTTTACTCTATACATGCCTGCCTTCAGGAAGACTGCTTTCACCCATTTACAGGTCTGTATTCCTTCATCCCGTGGAAGCTTCTCCCCCACCTTGATGAGATTTGAAAGTTGGCATAGAGCCATGAATCTCAACTAGAATCAGCCCCTGGGTAACATCTGCCAAGGGCTGAAGTCATTTTGGTTGTCACAGCTGGGAAAATGCTGTCTGGCTCAACATCCTACAACCCACGGGACACTCCCCACGACAAAGAATTATCTGGCTTTACACGCTAGTGGCGCCATGGTTGAAAAATTATGGTGCCATGGTTGGGAAGCTTACCGTTAGACTCGAGACTCTTGGGTTATTATCGCCTCAACTCAGCCATTTGCCACCTATGTGTCCTTGGCACAGACAAGCAAATGCTCTGACCTCAATTTCTCCATCTATAAAGTGAGGGTAATATGATAGTTGACCTTCCTGTTTCAAGATTGTTGTTTAAGGATGAGCAATACCCAACGCATCGCCCCGTTCCTCAGGTGCCAGGAAGACAGACTCCAGCCTGGCCATCAACCAAGCCAGGCTTCCTATGTCAAGAGGACTGTTGAAAAAGAATTCCCCTCCCTCCTCCACCCAAATAGCAATTGAGTTCTCTTGTATTCTTTGCAGGTAAGATTTCAGAGATACTGGGTCCTGGGACAGTTGATCCACTGACGAAGTTGGTTCTCGTGAATGCCATCTATTTCAAAGGGAAGTGGAATGAGCAATTTGACAGAAAGTTCACACGGGGAATGCCCTTTAAAACCAATCAGGTAGAGACATATCTTTTTTCAGGCGTACTTCGACTTTCTTAAAATAATACGCCAGGAAGGATTGTGATTGAGTGGAGAAAATAATTTATTTCATACTCTATTTCTGAACGAATTTCATGCCCCCCATGTATATTTTATCGGAGAGGGAAAGAGAAAAGCTGAAATCATTTTCGTATTGACAGTTTTGTGTTTGTATCCTTTGTCAAACTGGTTCTTCTGTCTTCGGTCATATTAATTCGGATCCAACGAAACTCTCTTCTGACCTTTGGAATTGTGTTTGTATTTTACCATCACCGTTTGTATTTACACAGACACCTTCTTGCAACGTCAGTGAGAACTATGCTTATTTATTGCCTTGTATTTCAGAGCCACACAATTCCGAACACAAGGGAAAAACAGTGTTAGCAGTGTTTGGGATAACTTTGTGTTTGGATCTTTTTAGAAAGAAAAATTGGATATGTTTACGGCATGTGAGGTGATTTTGATGCACGTATCATAGTGAAACAGCTGCCACCGTCAAGCTAATTAACATACATTTTCATCACGTGGTTACCGGAGTATTTTTGTGATGACAGTACCTGAAATCTACTCTCTGAGCAGATCTCCAGTATTCCCTACAGTATATAAAATTTTTTTTAATTTATTTCTGAGTGAGAGAGAGACAGTGTGAGTAGGGGAGGGTCAGAGAGAGAGAGAGGGAGACACAGAATCTGAAGCAGGCTCCAGGCCCCGAGCTAGCTGTCGGCACAGAACCGATGCGGGCCTCGAAGCCTCGAACGCTCAAACCGTGAGATCATGACCTGAGCCGAAGTCAGATGCTTAGCTGACTGAGCCACCCAGGCGCCCCTCCCTACAGTATTATTAACTAGCCACCATGCTGGATGTTAGATCTTTAGACTTAAAGCCTAACTTAAAAATTTTTTTGTCCAGATTCACTTTTGAGTCTGATAATGTCTGGCCTCAATAGCAATTAGCTTAAAATTTGACTTTCATCAACTTGGTGATAGCATGTTGCACACAGGTTGAAGGTCTAGAATACATTTGATGCAAGCTTTAGAAAGGGTGGATGCTGAAAATCTTGTCTAGTCCCCCTCTGCAAGAAAACCAAAGCTGTAAAGCCAATTATATAAGTGAGCAACTTTCCAGAATAAAAATTTAACCCTCTGTGGCTTCTACATCTTTTCTAACCACATCCTACAACCTCCAAACTTGATTATTAGTTAATTCTTCCCTTAACTTGACTAAATAATTCTTAATTATAAGGTCACTGGAGTTACTTTAATGCATCTTCTCAAAAGAGAAAAACACAGCTTCTTCCAAAAATAATGTAGAGTTTTATGTCTCTCTGTATTTGTCAATTTTATTCTCTCTCACCTGGTAATACGTGATCTGCTGGGACAATAGCATGTTGTATTCAATACTAATATGTAATAATGAAGATCTTACATCTATCAGCATAATGCACGGAAATCCTAATTCTCTTATATGTACCTAGGGGTTCTGCAAATCAGATTTCCCTTAGATTAGTAAACTGTGCTCCTTCTTCAGTAATCTGATTTAAATTTCATGTTTTCATTAGGAGAAGAAGACAGTGCAGATGATGTTTAAGCAAGCTAAATTTAGAATGGGGTACGTAGAGGACATGCATGTGCAGGTCCTGGAGCTGCCCTACGCGGGGGAGGAGATGAGCATGGTCATTCTGCTGCCGGATGACAACACCGATCTGGCCGTGGTAAGCCCTTGCCGGTGAGCCTGAGCGTCTACACAGGCAGCCGCGTCTATGCAGGCAGCCGCGCTTGTGTCTCTATGTCCATCGACCAGATAGCATTTGAGGAATTTCCAGTGTAGGGTTATCATGAGGAGTGGCTGAACGTCATCTCAGGTCTTGGGTGAACATGTGTTTGTTTGCATTTCTGTTGAGTATCTAGGAGGGGAATTGTTGGTGAGGACACATTCTGATGAAGCGAAGGAGAGAGAGTTCCAGAAATATAAGAACACTGCTCTCTATTCTGAGGGAGGGGCTGGTTGAGGTCTCACTAATCTTTTAATTATTTTTTTTATTAGAGAGACAGGGGGGTGCAGAGGGAAAGAGAGAGAATCTTAAGCAGGCTTCATGATTGGCGCAGAGCCCAAAGCGGAGTTCAGTCCTACAACCCCGGGATCATGACCTGAGCTGAAACCAAGAGTCGGATGCTCAACCGACTGAGCCACCCAGGTGCCCAGAGGTCCCAATAATTACTGAACAAAAGTACTAGAAAATAGAGGGATAGATCTGGGCAGTGTTTCTCTAACATTAATGTGCATAGGAACTCCCGGGATCTTGTTAGTCTGCAGAATTTCACTCAGGGGGTATGGCCTGAGATTTTGCATTTCTAACAAGATTCCCAATGATGCAGATGCTGCTGGTCATGGACCACACTTTGAGTAGCAAGTGTCAAGTACAGGTGAAGAATGTCCCTTAGACGGGAGGAGAGGGATGTCTTCCCGTGACAGAAAAGGAACAAGATTCAAGGATGGGAGAATGTAAATTTGTAAGGAGATGGCAGGACCGGTCGTGAGCGTGTTGTCTAGCTTTCTGGAGTTGGGGAAAGTCTTCCTTTCCAACTCTTGCTGATTCCTGTGGTGTAAATACTCTGTGGCTGCATTTAGGCTACCGAGGGTTTAACAGTTGCCTCTTGCCAAAGATACAAGCCAGCTCTGGCACACCAAGTACACAGGATGTGGTGGGTGGGGCTGCCTGAATGCTCTGGTTTCTCTGGAAGCAGAAAGTTATTGGCGAACGTCACAGATGAGATCGGTCATGGCTGCTGAAGAAGAAAATTAGGGGAGTCTGGGAATTAGAGCCAGTGTCCAAACAGCCGTCACTGGAGACGGGCACTCACCTGGGCTCCTAATGGTAAAGCGAAGGGGGGGGGGGTGGTGCAGTGGAAACCCCTTCTCTGTTTCTGTTTTCACTGTGGACAAACAGAATGAGTGATGAGGCTCAGAGGTTTGGAAGCGAACCCCAGGGCAGGCAAGAAGACAAACAAGAATGCCGGAAACACCAGTCTTGTTGAATTCTCTGTTTCTGCTCTCCCCTTCCCCAGAAGCCATGTGTCCCTTCCTGTTCAGATGATCCCCGATCTCCCCTCTTTCACTCGTCAGAGTTCTGAGCCGAGCTCTGTCTCTTTTTTTGTCAAACCATCTCTCTCATTCACAGTCGTGTGCATCGCATGAGTACAATCGATTAGTTATGAGAGCTTTCTAAATGAAAAAATATTTGGAATAAGTTTAGTACAAATAGTTAAGAAAAAAAACACACGTCCCCTGTTCCAAGTGTGTTTTAGCTGTTTTCCTCTTATATTCATAGAACAGGAGAAAGATGAGAATTTGAGGGAAAATCTTGGTGTGTTTACAAGAGGAAAATGTTTGTCGATTGTCTTGGACCAGAACTCATGTCATTGGGGGAGGGGTACTGAGTGGGGACATGGGCACCAGGCTGTTGTCTCTACATTTGAAGATTTGACCCCTCATTATTTTAGGTGGAAGACGCACTTACCTACGAGAAGTTCAGAGCTTGGACAAATCCAGAAAAGATGACGAAGGATAAAGTTCAAGTTTTCCTTCCCCGATTGAAGCTTGAGGAGAGTTATGATTTGGAGTCTTTTCTTCGAAGTTTAGGTATGACTGATGCGTTTGAGGAAGCCAAGGCAGACTTTTCTGGAATGTCAGCAAAGAAGAACGTGCCTGTGTCCAAGGTCGCGCACAAGTGCTTTGTAGAGGTCAATGAGGAGGGCACAGAGGCGGCCGCGGCCACCGCCGTGGTCAGGAATGCCCGGTGCTGCAGAATGGAACCAAGATTTTGTGCAGATCACCCTTTCCTCTTCTTCATCACGCACCCCAACACCAATAGCATCTTGTTCTGCGGCCGCTTCTCTTCTCCATAAGGAGGGGCGGTTCCTGTGCGCTCACTTCCTTCCCTCGTGCCCACCTTGCTTTAACGCAGATTCCTTGTGACCGAATCGGTACAGTGGTCTGAATGCCACAATAAAGTGTGTGCACCTGGGAAGTGTGTGAATGTTCTTAGCGAATATCCCACAGTCACTGAGAAAACTCAGGCGTCAGATGTGTGACGTTCGGGGCTGAGATGGCGATGCTTGTTCCAGAGGGTTTGGGGAGCTCCTCTTTCTCCCTGACTCTGCCCCATCTACTTATCAGAGGATGGTCCGCGCCTCTCAAAGTCTGTACTCATGTTTGTGGGTGTCTTGAGAAGCATGTCAAGGGTTCCCACACCAGCCCTCCATACACTTTCCCATCCTTCAGTGACCTCAAAGCCGTGCCCAGACCGCCCTGCATATCTACCATCTCACACAGCCCCTCGTCAAGACAACTTCACATCTTCTTGCCGACACCTTCAGGTCTGAGCTAGGAGGCAGAGCTCTGAATGTGCCCTGTAGTCCTCCCTGCAGGGGCCTTCACAGGAAGCATCTGTCAGGAGCAGTGTCCTGCTAGTTAGTCACACATGCTCACTTGTGGCTCCAGCACGTCGCGCTTACAAACGGACCTCCCTGTGGTATTTTTTTGACTTAAAATAATTTGTATTATGGTAGCGATTCGGAAGCTGTTGAGAAGTACCAAAGAAAGCTGAAGTCACCCATAATCACCACTATTTTTTTTTTAATTTTTTTTTAAATTTTATTTATTTCTAGGAGAGAGAGAAAGAGAGACAGCGTGAGCAGGGGAGGGTCAGAGAGAGAGGGAGTCACAGACTGAAACAGGCTCCAGGCTCTGAGCTGGCAGTCAGCACAGAGCCCGATGCGGGGCTCGAACCCACGAACCGCGAGATCATGACCTGAGCTGAAGTCGGACGCTTAACCGACTAAGCCACCCAGGCGCCCCATAATCACCACTATTAAGTCACCACAATTAAATCACAATTAATGATGTATACCCTTCCCTATTCTATGTATGCAAATACAAATTTGGAAACGTTTTAGCACAAGTTAATCATATGCTTCGGTAGCTGTTTCTACCCCTACTTGGTATTAACTTTTCCCAAGGTAATTATATCATCAATTTCATGTGTCAAGTCATATGACTCTCTATATTTTCTATTATGGGATCTACTTTTAGACAGTTAAGGTAACTAAAATTATTTATACTATATACTGCACTCTTATGCGGATATACTAAATATTTTGCTCACATCCTTCATATTTGAAAAGAAATATTCATAAAAATGGTAATGTCAAGATAAAAGTTGGACACATTTTGAGACTTCTTCCAAATTGGTCTCCAAAATGTTGTACAGATTTATAACCCCCCGTTCATTACCATTTACACTACCACTAGCTGCGGATAGCCATTTTCTTTTTTCTTCTCTTCTCTTCTCTTCTCTTCTCTTCTCTTCTCTTCTCTTCTCTTCTCTTCTCTTCTCTTCCTTTCTCTTCTCTTTTTTCTCTTCTCTTTTTAATGATTGATTATTCTTGACTTCTGTTTTAGATTCACAGTTCACAGTTACTGTAATATGGCCATTCCTATTATAGTTCTTATTTATAGTTCATCAAGCTAGAATATGTTCTATTCATATTCATTTCAGGGGCTGTACTTTCCAAAGAAGATTCGGTCAAAAGTTAATCCACAGGACTAGAAGGCCTCCATTTTTAAATCTCATTTCCACCTCTAGTTTAAAATAATCTATCCCTTTATAGAGGTATAATTTATACAGAATAAACTTTGCATACTTAACATGTTCAGTTTGAGAAATTTTGACACATGTATGTACCCATGAGACCAAACCAGTCAACAAATGGCCAGGTGCCAGGCCAGGGGAGGCCCATCAGGCAGCCCTCTGAGGTCTTCACAGTGACAGTCCCTGTGACTGAAACTGGAGGTGACTTAGGGAGACCTGCCAACTCTTACCCAGACCTCCTTGCTTTCCAAATAAAGGAGAGTAGGGGTCAGGTTGAGATCCCTCTGTCCCCAAAGGGGACCAGAGCAGTATGTGAAGGTCATAGTTCTGTGACTTCAAATATCTGGGCAGGGGTAGTTCACATTTCTCTCTAGTAAAGTGGAAATGTTCTATACAGCTGCTGGTCCACATAGCTGAAACCCAGCCCAGATGGGGCCTTGAAACCGCAAAGGTCCTTGGAGGGCCCCTCTGCCTCCCAGGCATAACACCCAAGGAACTTAACATGAAAAGTGATGATGAGAACAGGATCCACTCCATTAAGTTGAGAGAACTTACTGGGCATGTAAAGAGGTTGGAACAGTGTCTGGCATAAAAGGACACAGTATCTCATTGGTAACTCATTACTAGACAAGTCTCAATTGTGTTTTTGTGCATCTAAAAAGCAATAGTTAGAAATATAGTTAATTCTGCACTAGAAATATAATGTTCTCAGTAATAATAATTGATTCAAGATAAGTAATGCTGTTACATTGAAAATTAAGAAATGCTATAGAGGGACACCTGGGTGGCTCAGTTGAGCATCTGACTTTGGCTCAGGTCATAATATTGTGGTTCATGAGTTCGAGCCCCATGTCAGGCTCTGTGCTGACAGCTCAGAGCCTGGAGCCTGCTTTGGATTCTATGTTTCCCTCTCTCTGCCCCTCCCCTGCTCATCCTCATACTCATGCTGTGTCTCTCTCTCTGAAAAATAAATAAATATTTTAAAAATTAAAAAAAAAGAAATGCTATAGAAAGTCATTAAAGACGACCAAAAAAAAAATGGAGAGATTTCATATCATGCATAGAAAGACCTCAAATTGAAAAGTCATCAGTTTTCCCTCACTTGTCCTGTAGATGTAAAGTGATCCCAATCCAGATTCCAGCAATGTTTTCTGTGGACCTTGATGAGTACATTGAAAGATTTATATGAATAAGCAAAGGGCCAAAACTCCCAAGCACACTTCTACAGAAAAAGATTAAGTTGCAGAGCACCGCTACCAGATATTGTAGGTGAGTATAAAGTTTTAATAATTTAGTGTGGTGTTTTCACAGGGATAGACAAACAGATTAATAGTACCGAATAGAGCTCCAGAGCATACTCATTCATGTATGAAAATGGGAAATGGGACAGAATTGGCCTTAGAGGGCAGTAGGGAATGACAGCCTAAGACAATATGCTGGGACAACTTCCTTATGCAAAAGAAAACAAAATTACTGAGCAATTAAATACCAAAGTATGAAAACCAAATTTTGTAGGCTTTACAAGAAGATATAGCAGAATCTTTTATGACTCTAGGGAAGGGATAGATTTCTTAAACAAATAGAAAAAGCCACAATTAGGGCAGACAACTGACAAAATCAACTACATTAAAACACGTACTTTAGGGGCACCTGGGTGGCTCAATTGGTTAAGCATCCAACTGTTGATCTCAGCTGAGGTCTTGATCTCAGGGTTGTGAGTTCAAGCCCCGCATTGGGCCCCACTGGGTGTGAAGCCTACTTAAAAAAATGTGCTTTAAAACACATCATAAAAATTATAAAAATATAAGCTCAAACCAAGAGATGATAGTGTAACACATTTTTTAAAATATTAAAAGATAAATATAATATCCAAAACAAAATACTTTCATGTAAGACTCTGTAAGAAAATGGCAAGCCAATGGAAAAATGGATAAAGACTTGAAGAACTACTTCACAAAGAAGAGAACAGAAAAAGGTCAATAAACATATGAAAAGATGCTCAATGTCATTAATGAAAGAAAGCAAATTAAAATAGGAATTAGAGGTCAGAGGGAGGTGGGACCATGGAGGAAAGGCAGAGAGATGCAGTATTTTTGGCTTTTGAAGATGGAGGAAAGGGGACCGAGCCAAGGAATGTAGATGGAGAAGCTGAAGAAGACAGGGAAATGGATTCTGCCCTAGAGCCTCCAGAGAGGAGCACAGCCTCACAGGGACCCTGGTTCTAGCCCACTGAGACTTGCCTTGGACTTCTGAGCAAGCAGAGCTGTGACATAGTGAATTCAAGTTTTAGATCTTGAAGCTTGTAATAATTTGTCACATCAGCAAGAAACCAATAACGTATTCAATACAGTTGCTTTTCTTTTACAAATGACAGAAGCACACTTCTAACTTAAGAAAAAAGTAATTTATTATCCCATATCAGGCTGAGAAAAGTACCTGAGGAATAACTAGGACCATGGACTCAAGTGACTTAGGCTCACTCCCCATCTCTAGCTTTGTTGTTTCTCTTGAGCGTTAGCTTCCTTCTCTTTCCCCATGGAACTTGACATGGATATCCACCTCTCTACCCATCAACCCTTGTCTTGGATTGGCCATTTTGTTACTTATTTATCCTAGAATGAACAATAAGGCCAAAGAGGCTTGGATGTACTGACCTCCTGGCTCCCTGGGAAACTATGGATGAGCCAGAGAAAAGTTATTATAATAAGAAGCTTGGAAGATTATCAAGTGTCTGTTTCCTACTCAACCTGTTTTGGCCTTAATTGAGCAGTGATATGTCTTAGAGTTTGTGACTTCCTTCTGTCAGTCAAAGATAAACAGAAAAGATCAATTAAAAAGAACATTGATCGGGGCGCCTGGGTGGCTTAGTCGGTTAAGCATCCGACTTTCGCTTAGGTCATGATCTCGCGGTTCGTGGGTTCGAGCCCCGCATCGGGTTCTGTGCTGACTGCCAGCTCAGAGCCTGGAGCCTGTTTCAGTCTGTGACTCTCTCTCTCTGACCCTCCCCTGCTCACCTGTCTCTCTCTCTCTCTCCTAGAAATAAATAAAAATATTAAAAAAAAAACAACATTGATCCAATTATTTAAAAGCATTTGCACCAGGGCTCCTGGGTGGCTCAGTCGGTTAAGCATCTGACTTCAGCTCAGGTCATGATCTCGCGGTTCATGATTTTGAGCCCCATATCAGGCTCTGGGCTGACAGCTCAGAGCCTGGAGCCTGCTTTGGATTCTGTGTCTCCCTCTCTCTCTGCCCCTCACTTACTCACCCTGTGTGTGTGTGTGTCTCTCTCTCTCTCAAAAATAAATAAACATTAAAATTTTTTTTTAAAAAGCACTTGGACCAACAAAATTATCACAAGCAAAGTTCACCTACCGTATTGGTTTTCTGTTCCTGCCTTGACAGATGACCACAGATTCAGAGGTTCAAGCAATGTGGATTTGTTGTCTCACAGTTCGGTAGGTCAGTAGAAGTGTCTTGTCTCCTCCATTCTTACCAGGTTAAAGTCCGAGTGCGGCAGGACTGCCCGCCTCCTTTCTGGGGCTCTGAGGGAGAATCCATTTCAGGGACATTCAGGTTACTGGCAACACTGAGCTCCATGTGGTTGTAGAAGCAAAGTTCCTGTTTCCTTGTTGGCAGTCAATGGGATCTTTCCCAGCTTCTTGGCTGCCTTCTTCTTCCATTTTCCAAGCCAGCAATGGCAGTCCAGTCCATCTTATGCTTTTGTAGGGGAGAAAAACTTTCTCTCTCTTTACCCATCTGAGGTTTTCCCTGAGACTCTAACACAAAGACAGATTAGCAAGAGGAAAGCAGTTTCCTACTGCATACATTTGTGTAGACAATGGCCAGATAGCCCACTCCTAGTTTACCACTAGAGAAACTATGTTTGAGAGACATGTAAAATAATGCCCATAGCAATATTGTTCCTCCTAGCAAGAAAAATGTTGAAAAAAACCCCTAGGAAAAATGCTGACTTATTAAAATGAATAAATTCTGTTGTAGGCATTTAGCAGAATCAGGGTCATCACCTTGCTTGGCTCTGGGGCACTATTCACATTGTTAGCACCTTTCATTTGGATCATAATGTACTGGTGTCTTCCGGAGGTGGTACACATTTGTATGGAATACCGTATATTGGGGAAAGTGAATTAATCATAACTATCAGCATAAAACATAATGCAAAACAGAAATAGCAAGTGTCAATTACATTTGCACCAAGTTAAACAGTAAGCAAACTGATCATTATACTGTTAAGGATATATACATGTAGTAAAGCTATGAGAAAAATATAGGAATTATTAATGCAAAATACAAGATACTGTTAAATCCAGGGCAGGGAAAGAATGTAATCACTTAGGGAAACAAGAAGCTTCAGAGTTATTCATGATAGTCTCTTAAGCTGGGTAGTAGATATTTGATGTTTACTAAATTTTCCATTAATCTTTACATATATATTTAAGTATATTCATTGGTATATCCATTGAGTTATATGCCTGATACATTTCACAATAAAAAGAAATTTGACAGAAGAATGGAGAAATCATGGTATTATATGGTGTGATAAGAACTACAATCAGCTGAGAAAAATAAGACTAAATACTGTTAAATTTAATAATCAAACTAAATGTAACTTTCCTATTAAAAGACAAAAATCTTTCAGATTGAAAATGAAGAACAGTATTTTCCCAAATGTGGTTTTCCATTATCATACCTCAAATAAAGTGACTTAAAAATGAGCAAAGATATATCAGGCAAATTTAAATAAAAGGACAGCAGGAGTCAAGCTATTATCAGAAGTAGATTTTAAGGAAATGAATTGAAATTGAAGAAATGCTGCCGTTTGATACAGAAAAGGGTAAAATTAACAGTGAAGACAAGCTTCCATATGCCTTTTTCACTACTGGACAAATTAAGGGGGAAAACAGTAACAGCTTGATGAGAAAGCTCAATATTACACTGTACTTCACACTAAGACCCATTTTTGTACATCTTTATGCTTCTGAAAGTAAGATGTGTCTTGATGTCATTGTCATTATCACTATGTACTGTTTTTAGTCTTGGTTGTCCATATTTTTTTCACTTATTGTAGGTGCTGTATGTGTTGTCTATGGTTGCCATTAATTTCTGAAAATTATATTATCATTTGGAGCTAAAAAAATATTGTGAATGCCAAAAATTATTAGGCTAGAGCAGCGATGTGAAATTTGTTCTTTGAGAAGCAAATCCTTAGGTTTGGAGGAAAGAGTAAAGTTCCCTATGCTGTTGCAAAGCACGAGCTGTGATTTATTTATAGAACCTGAGAAAGGACAAAGAGAAGAAGCTATCCTATAGGATTACCCATCACTCACCAGCGCCAAACCTTGCTGAAAGGGTGCCAGCAGTTTGGAAGAAAATCCCAGAGACACAAGAGCCCTGTCTGCTCACATGTCTGGTAAAGCCCACATGCCGAATTTCCTGAAAGCACAATAAACAATACTTTGACCAAAAAAAACCATGAACATCTATGCTTTTAAGCCTCATTAACTATTGAGAGAGTCAGTTTCTGAACTGGTTTCAAGGTGATTTTGAAATTTATTCTGCAAATATTTAATTTTACATATGAATAAGCATAAAACATAATAAAATATACATCTAAATATAGCTAAAATGACTCTTTACATATTTATAAAATAAAAATTCAAGTGAAATAAAGCATTGTATCATAATGCAATTGGTACAGCCTTTATTTCCTTGGCAATGCATGAAATAATAATGTGTTTTAGAGCTGAGATCATTTTAAAATTGACGAAATGTGGTACAATTGATTTGATTATTTCTTCCTTTCCTATCTTACTGTCTAGAGTGTATGAGTATCTAGGGCTGAGCCCTGTGAATTGATCACATATAGCTCAACTTTTCTATTCTTAAATCCAGAGAGATTTCCTGAATAGTTTCTCTTAGTCCTTCTATTGATTTTTTTGGGGTATTTTATTTTAAATTTCACAAACATGCTTTCTTGCCTTTTGATTATTTCTTTTTTGTGTCAGTCTGTGTGTGGGTGTGCATCTGTGTGTGCACGTGAATGTGTATGATGAGTTCTTGAGTTAGCTAACAATACTAATTGGAATTTTTAATGTTCTTGTTTAAAATGTTTCTTCCAGGTCAACTCTTCTGAGTATCAGTATTGTTCTTTGGATAGTAAACCAATGATATTCTTCAAAGTTCCTTGTAAAGTTTGTCCATTCCTATCTAGTAATGAATAATTTTGATTATTTGCATACGCAATTCACTTATATCATCTCTATTGCTGTGTATGTGTATAGGTACTTCTATTTCCTCAATAGGCCTCCCTTCAGAAACTATCCTTAATTGAGATGCCTCATGGAAAAGCAAGCCAACCTGGACTTGTATCAGAGGGCGTACAGGCAGATAAGCTTGGCATGGCTGCCCCGTTACCCACCAACTCCACCCTCCTGCTTTCTACCTCAACTCTCTCTCAAATCTCAGGCTAGGATGAATGCTACTCTTGGACTCTAGTGTCCGTATTAAAATCTCATCCTCTCCCAGGCCAGATTTTAAAAATTTCTTTACAAAAACATTCACACTACTAGTGATTCTCCAGAGAACAGTTCTAGATTGCCGATCACGCTGTAGCAGGAAGGTGGGAGACGGAGCCCGTGAGAACCACCCCACTCCTTCACTATCTGCTGACTCAGGATACTGGGTCTGTCCGGGCAAGTCAGTGCTCAATGAGCACACTACAGAGGGGATCAAAGACAGTGAAGCCAATACTAAGCTCCAGCATCTGGTGACCTTGACCTTCAGCCCAGCTCAGGAGTGTCTCAAGAACTGGGTGCAGATGGATTTTCAGAGAGAAGACTTCCGAGATTGGCTCTGTGGTTGGAGAGGAAGCAGTTGCTAGCAATTCAGAAGTCACTAACTAGTTATACGACCTTGAACAAGTTATTTAGAGTCCTTTGGGTTCAGAGTCTCCTCCTTTGTAACGAGAAGGGTTTGCCCAGAAGATCCCTAAGTATCTTCCAGCACTCACGCTGTCTAATAAACGTGCAGCACAAGACGATTTGGGGCTGTAAGCTTTACTTTCTTCACTGAGATTTTTCATTACTTTGTAAGCTTTTGTTATTTCAAAGATGACTTTCGTTGTTAGAAATCTAAGTTGGCTCTAGTGTGCTTGTTATTTCGACACCTTTTTCATTTCAGTTAAAGACTTTGATGACAGTTTCCAGTGAGAGCATGGCAAAATAAAATCATGTTTTCTGTTCTAACATTTGTTTCATCTTCATCTTTTGTCAGCAGAAATATTGCTATTTGTCATTTCAACATTTTCCAGTGACACTTCTCTCCTCATTTGGGGCCTTTGAAGTTCCTCTCAACGGAATGAAGCCTTTGCTAACAGTTCTCCAGGGCTGCTGCTTCTGACCGAGAAAGGAGTTTAGACAAGGCTGCTCATGTGCTGGCCGAGGTCTCTGGGCAGTCTCCTCTTTCCCATAAATAGAGCAGCATTTGATTAGAGGGCCAAGATTTGGGGGAGAAAAACTGCTCTGGGGCTTGGTGGCTCCTGTTGCTTTATTTGGAAGTTAGCTTATTTATATTAGTCAGACCCTACATTCACCTTCCCCAGGAGAGGCCTGGGAGTCCTGGGCCTGGAAGCAGAAGGGACAGCTGACCTGGTTATCCCTTCCTGAGAAGCACAGTTGGTGACCGAAGCATGGTGGGGGGGAGAGGCCTTGCTGATTCAATGGGTCACGGATAGTTCCAGGACCATTCCAGAAGGTGCATAAAGAAAGCATTCTAACTGCCTCTACTCAGGACGTTGCCCCCAGATCCTGAATGGGGGCAAGTGTGTTTTCTGCAAAACAGGTCTGAAATTGGTTTCTTTCATGGTTTGAAATCAGGATTGTTCAAGAAAACCCAGAACCTCTGATACTTCTGCTCTCAAGGGGAGATTGAAGGAAGGATCATTTTCTTACCTGTAGGTAGATAGAGAAATACTATTGCGATGAGCACAAGGGATAAACAAATGTTGTTACTGGTAAGGGTGACGAGTGTTTAAGAAGGGATTTATTGGGAAATCACAGAGATTCAGGATTTGAACAGAGAGGGATTTTAGGAATAATTGAAACGCCACCCCCTTTCTATGGAGTCCAAGACCCAAAGAGCTCACACGCCCTGCCCAGCACCCAGCATACTACCTTACACATTAGAGCAGTTTATTAAAAAGTTTTGGGGTAAGTGGGGACAGCCCTCAATTATGGGGGGAAGAAGAATGGGAAAGCAGAGAGCTACAGGAGAGTCTCTGACGTTTACAGCCCCTCCTTTCCCACACTGGTTCTGAGCCTTGCTCTAAGACTCGAGACTTTCGCCTTTAGAAATAGTAACACGGAGCTGTTTTGGCACTTCCTTCTCTATTTATAGAATATCATCTGCCAGCGCACAACAGGAGAAAGCTGGGCGCCGTCCCTGGTTTCCATCTGTCTGGTATGCCCATAGTCAACCAATTAAACGCCCTGCCCATGCGGTAACTCCATGTGCACCTGCCATCCCCCAACCCTTCCCAGGTTCCTCTGCTCCAGGCTTATCCACTCCCTCCCGAATCTAGTCCTTACACTGTTATTAGAGTCAGGATTTAGATAAGCAAATAGATTCATACCGTTCTCTACTTTTCAACGCTTTCATGATCAAATCCAAACTTGTTCAAGTGATGTGGCCTCTTATGGTCTGTCCCTCACTGCTTCTTGATGCTCATTGCTTCCCATCTCCTCTCCTCTGTAACACAACGGTTCAGCTGTAGTGAAGCCTGTGGTTTGATTTATATTTCATGTTGCTTCATGCGCTCGCATCTGTGGAAATTGGTCAAACGTGGTGTTTCCGCTCATCTTCTCGCCATCACTTACCAGCCCATGAGAGCACTTTGCAACCTGGAGGAGTTTGCACGTGGTCACCAGGTAAAGGTAATGAGAGGAGCTTGTGTATCTAAGAGTGATAACGGAAACTTCTATAACCAGTCTCCCATCATACCAATGAGTTTAGTTATCCCCATTTTAGAGATGAGGGAAAAAAACCTCACTAATGAGAGATTTTAAATAATGGGCTGCAAATCATATACCTAATAAGCAGCAAAGAAGGATTTGACATTACTTTATTAATCTTCCCATCACTTTCTCTCATCATTAGGAGCTACAGCAACCTCTGCAGAATGCACAACACCTGTCTCGTCCTTATTTCCAAAATGACAAATAAAATTAATTATGCTCATTTAATCATGGTCATCCATATGGAATTTTTTTATTTGACCCTGAGTCTGGGCTGGAGACAAATTTTCAATATAGAAGCACTGGTTGTAATTATAGTTGAAAAACTCCATCCATTTCAGAGCCAAATTATAGATTAAGTTGGTCACTGGCAACCATTTTTCCAGGTAATTTCAGATGTTTAAAAAACAGTCTAAAAACATTTCCAAGATGGCACCACTTGGTGTCACTATTAGTCTGTATGTAGTTGACTGAACTAACGTTTCCTTCTGAATTGTAGACAAATGACTACTTGTTTATTTTAAAGAAGTACTTTTGGTCTAAATTGGAATAGACCTATCAGAATTCAACTTATATTCTTCATTTTTAATTTTATTTTTCAAAACTTAATATTAAGCGACTCTGGGTGTATTTCAGTAGACAAATTCCAACAAACAAATCTTGTATTAAAAATAAAAAGCCTCATCTTGATAACCTAAACAGAAATAACAGAACCAGAAGGAAACTCTTAAAATACTGTCAAGGGCAAATCAATGCTAAGTGAATGGAATTTTTAGAATTGATTTCTTACAACCAGTAATTTGATTATTAGTGCCACTTTAGTTTTATTGTGCTGGAGATGCTTCTAAGCACTTGGGTCCACTGAAATGGGTAAGATAAATAATATTGATTAGATATTTGTGGCATGAAGACATTGTGTTAAATGATTTACAAAGTCTATAAAGTATATAAAGTTTAATCATCTTCATCATTACGACCATTCAAATTCTTCACTTTTGTGTAACGGTTCGAAGCTTACAAGGCACTTTATCTTAATGATTCCCATGAGGCAGAGGGCAAATGTCAAAAATACTCAGGGAAACCATTAGAAATAGAAGAAAGACAGGGAAGCATCTACAAGTTGCACATAAAAGTATATCAGAGTTTATTAGACATGTCTTGGTATTTGGCTGCATATTTTCCACAGTACTTGCTAAGATCATTAAATTTCTTCATGGCTTAGAAAATATTAAAAACAAATAAAGTCGAAGAGCAAATGAATAACCATGTCCAGTTTTTCAGTTCTAAAGATTATCACCTTCATTGAGGATCGTATCCTGGCTGGGTGTATAATCGAGGCCAGCCCAGGTGCATGAGTGTCCACTTCAACACGACTATGAAATCGTTATATTACACAGACTGCACCTTGGGGTGTAGACCTGGATAGCAAACTGCTTATTGGAGATTGTTTCTCAGACATCTGCAGTCATCCAAATTGTGCATATTTCAAAGCAAAGCCACTTCCATCCCTGCCTCTGCTGCAACCCACCCAGCCCCCGCCTAACTTCCCTCGTGTGATTCCAGTCTCACCAAATGGCACCAACCTTCCAGCTATGTTCTCCAGGCTGGAAAACCCAGAAGTCACCCTAGACCTCCTCTTTCTCTTGCCTCCCACATCCAGTCTCTCAAGGCCTCCTGCCACTTTGTCCTGTGAATACTGAGGTCTCTCATAATCTGTCTTTGTGTCTCCAAGTTCAAGTTCTCACCATCACTCTCTCTCTCTCAGAAAAGCGCTAGTTCCCCAGCTTCTCCCCTCCTCTACGCTCCAGATTGTTGCCAGAACCAGTCAAGAAAATCTAATCAAGTCATACCCGTGGTCCGATTTCTAGTAGCTCTGATTAACTAGAGGGTGAAATCCCCCTTTTCATGTCTGGTAAGCACAGGACACCAAAAAGGATTGCGCTACAGCAATGCTGAGCTAGCTAGCAAGTATTCGATCAATTTTGGTTGAATTAATAAAGAAATAAGTGACAGCATGATTTGATGGCTAACGGGCTCGTACCTCAACCTGCCAATCGGCACATCACTATTAAGACTTTCCTCTTTGGGTTGTGGAGTGTTTTTTTTGAGTTCAAAAATCCTCAAAAATGATTGATTAAATGAATGTGTGAATGCATGTGAAAAGATTTGGGAGTGTCAAAATGTGATTTTTTTTTTTTTTTTTAGTTTATATGTACATTTCTGGTGAGCCACCTAAGGAGTTTTGCGGTGCAGAGATGAGTCCTGTGGCTCGAGTGTGGCCGGGGAATGCTGTGGGTCCCCGTGACTTTCTTCACCGACCATTGCTGGGAAGAAACCTGCTCACAGAATTCTGACTGCCAAAGCCGGCTGGCTAACCTTGGGCAAGTTATTCTACTTCGGTTTCTCCTAAGCAAAGTTAAAACAGCAACATTAACCTACCCCCCGCAGGCATGTTAATAAGCACATTTCCCCCCAAAGTGTAATGTACAAGTTTTCATTAGTCATAGGGCTACAATAATAGTTAATTGTCCTAGTTCTCCTTGTTATTTACTGTTCACTCAAGCAAAAGACGTTTCTGAAGGGACCAAGGGGGAAAAGTTGTAAAATATGCTGATGTACCAAATAAGTTGCCAAGATCATAAAAAAATGTAATCAAGACTACAGAAGACCTTCTGATTTCCATCCCAACGAATCATTAGAGATTCTATTGCAAACGCATTTTCTTATCTCTTATCTCCAAGTCAGCTCCTCTGCCAAGGACTTAAGGACTCAATTTATCATCTCCTTTAACAGGTACCTGGACTGCCAGTGTGCCTTGGCTCTGGATCTACCCAACTGATTTACAGCAAAATTGATCCTGACTCAGAATATTTGTGCTCTTGGTTTTAAATGCAAATGCCCAAGTGCTGAAGTAACAGACAATATGACCCTTATGCTATATATATGCAACTTTTACTTCAATCTCCTCTTCTGAAAGACAAGTACTGCCTTTAGAATCAACCAAGTGTATCATACCACAACATATCTTTCCCTTGTCTCTCCTCCCATCAGGACATGCAAAGAAAAGAGCAAGACAAAGGAAACTTTCAGAAGGAAGAGTCTCTAGAACATCAAAAATCCAAGTGGCTTACCAAGGTTTGTATCGCAGGTGACTGAGTCAATCTTTCCAGTATACCCATTAGTCAGTTAACGAAACAACTACAATGACTGATTTTACACAATAAAGACAGAGAAACAAATCAGTAATTATACTGAGCTTCTCAATAGACATGAAGCATCATGGCATTAGAAATACTAGAAAGTCCAGAAATAGGCCATTGAAGAGGTTTCCATATTCTTCCTTTTAAATGTATAAACTAACCACTAACCACTGCCTGTACCCAGTCCAGGAGCAGACTAGACTGGACACATGCCTCCTAAGCATCTAGTCTGGAATTTTCCTTTTTAGCTCAGTTAATATCTCCCTTATAATATAGCTCCCTCTCTCAACGTTTTATTTCTCAGATTTATAGCCACCTCAACCATCTTTTTGTTTTTTTCCTCTGTTGCAAATTAATTGAAACTCATCATGATACAGAATCATTAATGTGTGAACCTTTAGATGTTATGATAATAGAAGTAGTGATTTTCTTTTTTTTTTTAATGTTTTATTTATTTCTAGGAGAGAGAGAGAGAGAGACAGCGTGAGCAGGGGAGGGTCAGAGAGAGGGGGAGTCACAGACTGAAACAGGCTCCAGGCTCTGAGCTGGCAGTCAGCACAGAGCCCGACGCGAGGCTCGAACCCACGAACCGCGAGATCATGACCTAAGCGAAAGTCGGACGCTTAACCGACTAAGCCACCCAGGCGCCCCAAGAAGTAGTGATTTTCCAAAGGAGAACACTGAGACTTGAAAGGGTTTGCCCAAGATGCATAGGTAATGCCACAAAGAGCTATGACGCTCATTTAAGAAAAACAAAATCAGATTTGAAGGTACAAGTTCACTTCACTATATTTGGTTCACTATATTTGGAAAATAATATTCATTCCAACTTTGATTAAAAATAAAATATTGCTCTATTACATTTATGTGTTGAACCATATGAACGAACATTTTTCTCGGTTGAAGATACTGTAGTATATTATGTGTATTCCACCCTGAGGTGTGATTATCAGCGAGCATGATTCCTTCATCACAGTTGAACTTTCATAAACATAAGCTATTATATATATAGCTTATTTATTTCTCACCTATCCTTATTTATCACCTATCGATTCAACCCATATTACACATCTTTGACTTGTCTTTCTTCCTGCTCCATATTTAATCAGTCCCAACCTATCAATTTTAACTCCTTGATATTTCTGCAATACCTTCTCCTTCTCTCCATTCTTAATATTTTTTCCTTAGATCAAAGGTTGGCAAAGATTTTTGGTCACTTGCTGATGGTAAATATTTTCAGTTTTGGGGGACAGTCTGTGTCATGACTATCCAGCCAGACATTGTAGTGCTGAAGCTGACAAAGGCAATATTGTTGTGAATGTGGCTGTATTCCAATAAAACTTTATGAACATTTTGCTCAGATATTTCATCTGGGTTACTACAGTAATTCTAATTTAAATCCTTAGTCCAATCCTTCATATTCCTAATCTGATCGTGCCATAGCCTGCTTTAAACACTCAACACCTGCTTTCGCCCACTGGGAAAAGTCCAGATTCTGTTGTATGTTGTAGAAGACCATTCAAGCTTTGGTTTCTATAAATGTTTCCAATCTCATCTCTCCTTACATTCAGAGATACTCTCTTCACTTCATCTGAACTGGACTGTGTGCATCTTCAGAAATCTTCAGTGAGTGTCTCCTCCAGGTCTTTGATGTGTTGTTTATTCTGTGTGGGTTATGTTCCTTCGTCAAAATCTCTCTTACTTCTCTAAATTTCATATATACATTAGTTCTTATTTTTGATATCACTTCCTTCAGGAAGTCTTCCTTGACCCAAGACTGGAATAAGTGTGTCTTCCATATACATCCATTAAAAAAAATTCAGGGCACCTTTGTGGCTCTGTGGGTTAAGCATCTGACTTCTCTCTCTGCTATCAGTACCAAGCCCGCTTCTGATTCTCTGTCCCCCTCTCTCTGCCCCTCCCCTGCTCAGGCTCTCTCTCTCTCAACAATCAATTAATTTTTAAAAATTAGATTCATTGTTGCATTGTGCTTTGATATCACTCTCTCCCTTGGGAAATTAATTAGAGGGCAGAGAACTGTTTGTTTATAACACTATCCTTGAACCTGTTTTAGTAGCACGGTATTGGGAAGCACAATTAATGTTTGTTAAATGGGCCCAGGTATATGTTAATACTTTGGGAATGGGTACAAATATGATTTAGCCAGAATATAGGGATCATAACAGATGCCTAAATACATAAAAGTTTATGAATAACTTCACCACATGTTATCTTATGTAATTAAACTTCTCACTCACCTTGTTAAGTAGGTCTTTCTGAAAATCCTCTCTATTTTACAACTGAAAAACAGAAAGACTCAGTGAAACTAAACTGTCCAAGATTAGAAGATAAATCAACACCAATATATTAGGGTTTGTTTTGTTTTGTTTATAGAGACAGTCTTCTACTTTTCATTGTTTGGAGATGGGAGGAAAGTTAGTATTAGTCTTGAACCTCACAAGGTTGTGGTTTAATATTATGCAAAGTGGCACTGTGTTTATCAGTCCGTACCATCTGTGTCTAATTTTCTGGTTAAGTATGTGGACATAGGATACTGTCTATGTCAACGATATGAAGGTAATTCCCCCAAACCTGCCACAGTCTGACTCCCCTGAAGGCGGGATCCCAGTGTGGGGAGAGTCAGGTTTTGGTGCCGCCATTGCCTTTGTTAGTAACCTCATAGTGAGGAAAGGACAGCTCCCAGCAGGCCCTGCCTGGTTCTAGTGAATAATTCATTAGGATCGCCACTGGCTGGGGAACATCCTTCTTTCACTGATTACTTGCTTTTATCCACCCATTTATCTTCATTAAAGACTTTGTTTCCTCTCAAATACTTGTCTCCGATTTTCTCATTTAAAGCTATTTTTTTCCCCTGGCTTTGAGGTTTTTAGATTCACTCTCTTTCTACCCATACCAGCAGTAACCACAAATTCCCAATGCAATGAATGTTGAAATCCTAAAATCGCTCTCAGTGTTTAGACATAACCAAATTTTACCATGCTCAGTCTTGACATCTTTAGTATAGAGCATAGACTGGTCAGCTATTGCGATCCCTCACTAGAGACTTCTTTCATGTGAAGATTAATGATCAGTTTTCCTCGCCAATGACAAGTTTCATTTTACATAGCTGAACTTCTGAATAAGTCAACTAAAAGTCGTTCGGCAGGTGAATGTTTGATTTTTCACATTCCAAAATTATTTTTAAGAATACATATTCAATAGTCACTGTCAACTTTATTTTTCCCCCTCTGTATTTCAGTGATATTGAGGGAAAAAGATGGAAGTTTGTTTTGTTTTGTGTATTTTCTTTTTCAGTATGCTCATGGTTATTGTGATTCTGGTTCTAAGATCTTTTTGTCATGCGCTAAATTTTATGATTTTACTAGTGATGAATATGATTAGTGGAAAACTTACCACCTGTTAATTTCTGAGCTCATTCTTTTTAATCTTTTTTTGAAGATGGGTATCATGTTGCCAGTATCCAATCTATTATAAGAGTTTTGAAAAATCATTGTAAGTTAATTAAGTTTTTTGACTAATTTCCTTAATAGCCTCAGGCATTTGTCATTCATACCTATTGCTTCATATATGTTCATGTTTTCTAAGCATTTTTTTCACTTATTCTTTGAAAATAGCAATTTTTACAAAGTCTTCATTAGTTCCTAATTGTTCAAATTTATCTTGTTCATGACACCTGCTAAAGGCCTATTTTAAAATGAGTTCACTTTCCCTGCTATTTTAGAGTTGTTTTTATATCTTATATCCTTTGTTTATTACCGGATTTAAATTACTCCAGTATATTTTGCCTTTGGTTTTGGGAACAGCTAAAAAAATCCTCTGCGTGTATTTAGTATAATATATAATAACTAAAATTAGGCATTTTGAGAATAAAGGTTTTTTCCTTCATTAAAAGAGTTATGCAGGTAACATTTCATCTACTTCTTGTTAAATAAAGCATTAAACGGGTTTATCTACTGAGGCTTGTAACTCACCTAGCTTTTGTTTTAAATATATCTTACTACCAATCGAACCAAGATGGTTTTCTCTAGCATCCATACTAGAGGATTTTCTTACCCTCACCTAAGAAAATGTGGTCCTGAGTAATGACATTTTAATGCTTTGAAAGTACTTAGGCAAACAGAAGGAACAAACAAACAAACGAAAAGTACTTAGGCAATTTTTTTATGTCTTGATGGAAAGTTTTTAGTCTTTGGTGTTTTTAAATCTTCATCTGTATCTTTGTCTCTATTTCTTTTAATTTAAAATGTTTATTTCCTTATTTAAAAAATTTTTAATGTTTATTTATTTTTGAGAGATAGGTAGAGTTGAGCAGGGGTGGGGCAGAGAGATGGAGACACAGAATCTGAAGCAGTTTCCAGGCTCCGAGCTGTCAGCACAGTGTGGGATTTGAACCCACAAACCATGAGATCATGACCTGAGCCCTAGTCAGATGCTTAACAGCCTCAGCTACCCAGATGCTCTGTTTATTTACTTATTTTTGAGAGAGAAAGTATGTGCAAGTAGGGAAGGGCAGAGAGAGATGGAGAGAGAATCCTAAGTAGGTTTTACTGTTTTCAGTGCAGAGCCCATGGCAGGACCCTAACCCACAAGCCACTGTCTCTCTTTTAATATTTGTATCCAAAATGCATTCTAATATAAAAAAATTAAAAATAGAATATTTTGAATTTAATAGATACCTTGCAAAATACCTTCTCTTATAATTTGTACATTATAGGAGGCAGGGTCTGAATACTTATGTCTGTCAAATAATAGTCTCTGGAAAACCCTATTAATTCCTGGTGTGTAACCAATGAGGTTTATAATAGTGCTAAGAATGATGTGAAGCAATCACAAGTTTGGAAACAGAATACAAACAGACAATGATGAAGCAAAGGTAATTTTTTTGTTGTTGTTATTTTACGTTGCATCAACCATGTATGAGGAGGCTGGGCCAGTCTCCATCCTGCGATTTCAAGCCTAGGTGGAAGTCTCTGCATTCCTGCACAAGATTCCTTCCATCTTGGGGTCCCAGATTCACTCTCCTTTTTGCTAGAAGTCAAATGTAGGTCTCGCTCAATGCTTTCACCAAAACACCCAGGCCCTTTGATTTCTATTTGCACCAGCTAATTCCAGCACATACCTGTCCTGTCTGCGCATTCCACCTCCACCACCCTTCAACTCGCACCTTATTCCTCTCTTCTCACTCCCACACATCTCCCAGTGCGGGGTCCTGCCTTTCCATCTGGAGAACCAGATTCTGCTTCCCTCACGGCTTCCCTCTGAATTGACAGTTTCACTAAAAACAAACAAAATAAGCCCCAAAGTAAAAACAAAACAAACAAATAACACACTTAATACATCTCCTTATAGAGCACCACGCAGGACATACCAGAGCCTCTCCTGCATGTTGGACCTGTTGTGTTTTCTCCTGCAGGCTGTGTGCTCATCATCTCTAGCCAGGAATGAGGAAACTTGAAGCCCTCGTTGACTTCTCGTTCACTCAACAGCTGCTCAAGACTCAATTTTTTGCTATGATTTAAACACACTCCCTTCTCCCTTTTCCATGATCCCCCAATCACCTTTGACCCATTTCTCCAATCCCAATTCTTTAGATTGTCACAGTCCCGAGGACACCTTTAGTCACATAATCCTGAGGGCACACGGGGTGTCCAGAGTGAGACCATCTATTTGGAGGGTATATTTCTGTGCCCCTGGGTGTCACCTGCTTGCTCTTGTCTTTCTGTCATTTCTGCAGATCAGCAGAGGCTACTGGGTAGGAAGCGGTGGCCAGGTCCCTTCACTGATCTCTTTGACAATTCTCAGTTCTCAGTCCCTGGTTTCTTGGGTCTGTGGCAAGCCCTATGCTGTTTTCTCTCCCTTCTCCTTATGCTTTTTTTTTTTTTAATATTTTTTTAATTTCTTTTTTAATTTTTTTTTTTACAAACAGTTTATTGTCAAATTAGTTTCCACATAACACTCAGTGCTCATCCCCACAAGTGCCCTCCTCCATGCCCATCCCTCCTCCCCCCCACATCCATCAGTCCTCAGTTTTTGTCAGCATTCAAGAGTCTCTCATGGTTTGCCTCTCTCCCTTTCCCCCACCATTTCCCCCATTCTTCTCCTCCTTGTTCCTCCGTCAAGTTCCTCCTAATCCTCCTATATGTGCAAGCATATGATATTTGTCCTTCTCTGCCTGACTCATTTCNTTTACATTTACAGAATGGACTTGTGATTGTTTAAGCAAGCTGGCGACCAGAGTTAATCAGGTCAGTGTTCTGGGGAAAAAAGAGAGAAAAGAGAAAGAAGAAGAAAAAAAGAAAGGGGAAAAAAAAGGAAAAAAAAAAGGGAGGAGTAGCACCTCTCAGGCAGGGATGGGCGTGGCGGGATCCAATGCCTCAGGCGGGAGCTCTGCCCTGGCGGTTGTGGGGAGGAGAGTGACGGTGCTCCAGTCCCTTCTTGAACCAAGAGCTGCATCTCGCTCTTTTGGGGGTGTAAACTCCCCGTACTGGGGGCGCAGCCGAAGTGGGTTGCACTCTTCAACCCAGGCCAGTCCCAATCCCCAAATCCCAGTCCACACTGGGATTGCCTTAGACGCTGAAGTTGCCTTAGACACAGCTTCCCAGGCAACCGCCTCGGGCAATTCCAGGCCCCCTGCCGAGCTCTGGGGGCGGAGTCAGAATCGCTGCTTCCTTCTCTGGGTCAGGCTGGCGCGCATGCGCGGGGGCTTGCCTGCCGGGTGTTCCGAGCCCGAGCCCGCTGGCTTGATGAAAACCGGGTCCCTCTATGCTCGTCACCCGAAACCCGAACTCACAGGCAAATGTCCCAGTGTTTAGCTCTTTGCCTTCCCTCCAGAGCCCCAGCCCGCCAGGAGCGCGGACGCCCGGGGTCTGCACGGCTCTTCCAGGGGCCCCAGCCGCCCGGGAGCTACAATGGCGGCAGGTGCGCCGCTGCTCTGAAGTCCAGCCGCCAGGAGCCAGCACAAAGCAGCGGTCTGTGTGCTCAGCTTCCCCAACACCCCCCCGCCCCCCCCCGCCGTGACCAGTTGGCGCGAGGGGACCTGGTGTGCAGGTATTGGCAAGTATGGTATTTCTATTCACCGAGCGGAGGTTTTTCCCCCCCGAGCGGAGGTTTTTCTGTTTCAGACTCTCTCCTTTCCCCTCTCACTCCCCGTAGAGGGTAGAGGGGGATCGCCTCCCACCCTGGAGTCTCCGATCCCCGCCCGATTTTATCTTCCCTGGTTCGCACTCACGTTAGAAGCCTCTCTCAGTGGATTCTGCGTCCTTTTCCTCCCAATCTCTCAGGTTTTGTAAGGTTTCCAATGGCTTCAGATCTTTTCCGTGTGATGTATGGGTGCGCGTGCAAGTACGGAGCTCCTTACTTCTCCGCCATCTTGTCCCCTCCTCTCCTTATGCTTTTGAGTGCTCTGCAGGTCCTCAAGGTCGGCTACTCTGTGATGGTCCTGCTGCTGCTGAGGGCTGGTTATTAACTGGCTATAAGATCCATGTTCTCCACCTCTTCCCAAATGTGGAATGAGGAATCCTGGGTGAAACTTTTCAGTAATTAATGCTGTATCAGAAGCATTTCATTTGGGAGCTCAGAAAACCTAGGTGTGGAGATGGTTGACTCCCACTGTCCCCATTCTAGAGCAAGTAGATTTTGTGATTCTGACCCAAGTTGATTGTTAGTGGGGCTTGGCCCTTTGGGTGTCTGTTTCTTATACAGAATCAGAGCAATTCATGGTGAGGCCAATCCTTTCCTGACAGTGGGGAAGGACTATGTGGGCTGGGAAAGTTTGAATACTTATTTGATTGTAAATAGCATGCCTGGGGTGGCATGCAGAGATTTTTTTTATTGCTATTAATATCGTAGAGTGGTTGGCAGATGTGTTATTTCCATAGATACCACAGGGCGGAAAGTGGGTTAGGTACTTTCATGCACATACTGGATGTCAATGCTGTTCTAAAATAGGAATGCACTATTGGTGATGAAGCACAAAGTACTACCAGATGCATAGGCTAATGTTAGTGGAAACCAGTGTATAGTGTGGTAGAGAGCTGACTCCGTAAAGAAAATAATATCCTGTTCTGGATGTTACAAGAAAAACTTGAATTAGTTCTAAGACAGTGCCTTGGAAAAATATATATGTCAGGCTAGTAGGAGAATGTGTGGTGGTCTATCGGGGGGGAAGGGAAGTATTGGAAAGGGGGGTGTTTTCACTGCCCAGAGTCTCTGAGTCTTCCTTTATTCACAGTCACCCCACCACGTGCCTAGAGAATGCTAGTCTTGTCAGTGATCAGTGAGAGGAACCAGAACTGACCTCTTGAGCCTAGTAAAATCCCGTTCTCCCCTCCTCCCTAAGTCTCTCTCTGTGTGTCTCTTGGTCTGTGTGTGTATGTGTGTGTGTGTGTGTGTGTGTGTGTGTGTGTGTGTGTGTGTATCTTAAGCGAGGGTTATCTCTAGACACAATATGAGGCTCGTGGCCAAATTCTATCTAATCCAGGCATCCTGGCACCTTGGGTGTGCTGCAAACAATGACTGCATGTGTACACCAAGGGGATCAAGATTCTAGCGTGTTTTGGCACGGGAAGCTCATGCCGATGTTGGCATGTAGTGACAGTATATGAGCATCATTGTGAGGAAGAAAGACCATTCTCTCCTCCAGGCATCTAGAGAAACTGTTCCCAGGCCAGAGGTTGGAGGGTGACTTTCTGTCACGATAGGGTCAGAAACTGCCAGCCCCACATGTTGGTGACAGCTGTGGTTGGGGAACACATGATCCTCTTGCACTGGGCATGCTTTTCATTTTCTCTGCGTGGAGAACCATCAGTAGGATTGACTCACTGGATTTGAGGGATCCCAAGGAAGGTGCCAATTGTGTAGGAAAGAAAGAACGGCACTGCTATAAAGTGGGAATTGGAGTTCAGAAAAATTTAATCAGAGTCGTAAGTGGGTGAGCACTTTATTGTACTGCTCAAGACATATCAGTGACTAAATCGCTAAAACAAACTTTCTCCGGATATTATTCTTCTTGTGTTGTGCTTGCCAAAGAAATCAGATTATGCTATGAAATAACCCATGAGGTTTTTATTTCAACACCTTGTGCTAGCGAGTTCACATATCTTCACGCTGAACCTGTCTTACCAAGATCTTTATTAAGGTAGATTATCAAATAAAGCTGTATCAGTTTCTTTTACTCACTAATGACAGAATAGCAGAATACAGAAACTGGCAAAAAGGAAAATTTATAGTTTCAATCATGGTTTGATCTAGGCTTTCAATGGACTTCATCAGAGTTGAGTTTTTCTCCATTTCTGGGCTCTGACTTCTCTTGAGTAGCCTTCATTCCCTGCTTTCCTGTGGTGGCTCCCAACATTTCGAGGCTCATATATTTCCAGATTGAAGTTTCTAGATGTGAGAATAGAATTCTTTTCCAATAGTCTCAGAACAAGCCTGATGTGGCCAATGGATTCTGTCTGGATCACATTGTTGTGCCCACATTGTCTGCTCTGATGGCCAGTTGTGAGTCACATGTCCACCTTAGCATTAAAGATGGGTTAAAATGGGGGAGATGTGGTTTCCCACAAAAAATTCCGAATAGTAGAGAGATGGATGATTTCCACCCAGTCTGCTGTTTAGACAGGACAAAGTAAGTGGTGGTAGAATGAAAAGTGGGAGCTACTAAGAAACAGGGTTCAGGTCTTTCCAGCCCTTCCCTGCCAATCTTATGTGTTCTTCACTCAGTCATGACGAGACAGAGCCTATCTTCTTGGTTCTATGTCATAGCCGCACATAGGCATGATGGGGAAGATCCATGAAAAATAATTTTACAAATATATTAAAATAAAAACAGCAAAAAACCCCCCATAAAACAGAATGCACTGCAGCAGGAGAAAGTCAGAAGGTGAAGTTAAAAATCCAGGATCTGGGGCATCAGCCCTGGAGGCCAGTAGCTCTGGCAATGTGGGTCCCAGCCTTGTTTGCTCTGCCCCAGGCTAGGAGGAGCAAGGAATTCATTTGAAAACTTTTCAGACTCAGCACATCTGTCTGCCTGAGGGCCCCCTGTCCTGGGGAAGCAGCTTTGACAGGCTCTTTTTACCCTTCTCACTAACAGGAGCAGGGCTGCAACTTGAGGGAGCCATCAGGCTTGGTGCTTCAGGAGGGGCCCTGTCATTATGACTTTTAACCCCCGGGAGGCCCTGTCATTATGACTTTTAACCCCCGGGAGGCAGCCTTGATGGTAGCATTTTATTTGACTGTTCATTTAAAACTGAGATGCATTCATGAGCTGGCATCTGGACCCCACAGAAATGAAGATTTCTTTTTCTTTTTTTTTTTTTAATTTTTAAAATTCATTTCTGAGAGAGAGAGACAGTGTGAGCAGGGGAGGGTCAGAGAGAAAGGGAGACACAGACTCTGAAACAGGGTACAGGCTCTGAGCTGTCAGCACAGAGCCCGATGTGGGGCTCGAACCCACGAACTGTGAGATCATGACCTGAGCCAAAGTCGGACGCTCAACCAACTGAGCCACCCAGGCACCCCAAGATTTATTTTTCATGTGACTGTCTTACATATGAAGGGGATGCCAGAAAGTGTGTGAGGAAGGAAGGAGGCTGGGCTTCTCTCTCTCTTGCACCCCTCACGGGGCTACAGGACAAGCTGAGTGCCAGGGGCTGCCTTGCAGACTGGTTTCTGTGCTAACTTAGGTGAGGGGATGTTAAGCCTGGGGGACTCTGTGGACTACAGGAAGGAGCAGAGATTGGGGGCACAGGTGACCCACAGCCTGACTTGCTCAGTGATGTTGAATGGTATCTTCATCCCTCAACATTTCACCATATATATATAGTAAAACCTTGGTTTGAGAGCATAATTCATTCCAGAAACATGCTTGTAATCTAAAGCACTCATATATCAAAGCAAATTTCAAGAACCGTTGGCTCAGTTGTGATCATGAGCCATTCAGTGTCAGGTACTACTCATATTCCAAGACATCACTTGTTTATCAAGTTAAAATGTATTAGAAATGTATAGAAATGTGTATGTGTGCGTGTATATATATATATACACACACATATACGCACACATATATATGTATATATAGAGAGAAGTGATTGCTAAAGTGCTACCTAGCTCTGAAAATTTATGAAAACTTCTTATTCAGCTAGATCTAGATTTTATCTTCATTATTATCTTCATTGTTCTGTCCTGAGCATTGTATTCAACCTTTACACCTATGATGCCAATGTATCCTCACTTCAGCCTTTCCAGGTTTATATTATTAGCATCATTTCACCAATGAGGATATTACATCCAGAGAAGTTACATGAATTGCTCTAGATTACTTAGCTATGAAGAAGCAGATCCAGGAAATGGAGCCAAGATCCCTTTGATTCTGAAATCCATGGTGTCTACCCAGAGGAAGGCAATTTCTCTTCCAGTGATGGATTCATGTTTTTAAATTAATACATTAATTTATGATAATTTTTCAGTCAGATCTATCTGATGTCAAATACAGATCATTCTAATTTTGACCCTGAGACAATTGGCTCCCTTAACAATACTATTAGCATATCTGTAAGAGGAGACTAATGATACTCTTTGTACCATAATTGATAAGGCAAGTTGAGTTGAAGTAAGAAGTATGTGGAAACTAGCTGAGCATTGTTGGTACTAAATGGCTTATAGTTTTCTCCCTTCTTTATTAAACAAGGGCAAGATAGTAAGAAAGAAGTCATCACTTTGCTATTGTTGCACTGAGCAAATTTCAGTTGGGTTTCTAATAATCCTATGTTAGGATTTGTGAATGAAAATACTTAAGACTAATGACAAGTTCAGTCTGAAATCATATATGACCTAGACATGGCTCTTAAATCAATGGTAAAGAATCTTCTGAGAGATTATATGTATTCACTGAAAGCCCAAAGGCATGACTAGAATGTGTGAGAGGAAGCTGGAGATGTTAGCTCAATGAAAGAAACAACTCACCAACAATTTAAGCTGTTCAAAGAATGAACAGCAGTCTCAGAAGGTAGTGAATCTTCTATCGTCCTAGGTTTTCAGGTGCACAAGGAAGAAGGAAGTCCTAGGGGCACCTGGGTGACTCAGTCGGTTGAGTGTCCAACTTTGGCTCAGGTCATGATCTTGCAGTTCATGGGTTTGAGCCCGGCATCGTGCTCTGTGCTGACAGCTAGCTCAGAGCCTGGAGCCTGTTTTGGATTCTGTATCTCCCTCTCCCTCTGACCCTTCCTTGCTCATGCTGTCTCTGTCTCTCTCTCTCTCTCTCTCAGAAATAAATAAAACATCAAAATTTTTTTAAAAAAGAAAGAAGTCCTTTGTTGCGTAGGGTTACACTTGAAGACTTTTAATAACTCTCTTGGTGCTAAGACACTATGCTTCAGAGATCCTATGAATCTGCTAACACTTAATGGTGCTATGGGGGAACCAAAAACCTCAGGATGCATTTTTTATATACTACTCATCCATTTATTTTGTGTGTGTGTGTGTGTGTGTGTGTGTGTGTGTGTGTGTCTACTAGGCCCTAGCCTAAGCAGCACTAGGGATATAAGTAAGATATATTCCTTCCTCATGATGAGCTAATAGTCTGACAAGGGAGGACACATGTAAAATAGAAAAGGCAATAAAATTTGACTGATGTTATGCTGGAAGACTCTATAAAGTATAATGGGATGCAGACATGGAGGTAATCTGTGCCTTCTGTTTTGGTTTAATAGCTTGAATTCTTTGTTATTTGGCCTACTCCTTGGTTTTGAACATTCTAATTCAGGCACTAGCTTTTTCTGAGCCAGTTATGGATATCTGCTCTGCAAATGGCAATGAAGGGGAAAGGACATTCTTCACTGCCACGCAACAGGAAACTGACCTCCCCTGGTAAGTCTACCTGGAGATACTATTTGAGATTTAGTAGTGCAGGTGGGGTAGGAATAATGAGAAACAGTGGCCTTTTTCTGCGATAGAAGATAAATGGAGAAAAGAGAACCAAACAATAGTTAACAATAGTAGGGACTCACTGGTCCATGTGTACTTTTAGTTTGCTTCATTTCCAAGGATAGAATCAAAGTGTCCACTGACTGTAGGGTGATACAGCTTTGGGGATATAAACCACAGTTCTTAAGTCACTACTTGCAGTGTAACACACAAAAGAATCTAGAAAGAGCTACCGTTACATAACCTGAGAAGGTTGCTGTCATGACCTTCCAATGTGATTGGTAGAAGAGGTTTTAGATAAGCTTTATTCCTTTACTCCTTCAATTTTTTGAAAAAGTTGTTGTTTTTCTGTTTTGAGAATGTCAGGAGAGGGGATTTATTCTTGTTTCTCCAGCATCCACTGCCCATAGACCAAGATCAACGCCCATGGCTTGGCTACAGAAAGCTGCAAAGTCATTCTTACCCTTATGCCCCAGTCAGGTCCTCACTGACAGGTTCCCTGTCCCTTGGACATGCCACTTGTTTTCATAAATCCAAGCCTTGCCCACGCTTTTCCTTCCACCTAGAACACCCTTCCCAACCTTGTCATTGGATCATTGGTGAAGGCTTCAGAAGAAATTGCATTTTTAATCTTTCCTCACTCTTCTAGGCACAAGTATCAATTGTTATATTTTCTGTTCTCCCATAATTCTATTCCTTTTTGTGTTTTGGCCTTTACTATGTTATATTGAAATATATTTTACGTTATTTCTGGCTTTCCCTTTTGATTATAATCTTCTGGAGAACTGAGACTGTAACATTAATTTCTAAATCTCCATAATCTATTATAGTGCTTTAGAATGGATATTAATAGGTGTATGAAAAAATGAACAAGATAAATTAGATATACTTGGGAACTAGGTGAAATCTTCTCTGTACTCTCAAAATTCCTATTTATTTCCTGTCATAGAAGACACCATAGAGTGGATTCATTACACGGTTGTGGAAAAAATATTAGTCTAAGTACCAAGATACTTCAACATATTGCCATCCTTGTCAACCACTTGTTGAGCAAGCTTGAAAAAGCTCTTGATTTCCTTAATCCATAGAGTTAGTGTTAAAAGAGATAGTCCTGAAAGGCTCTACCAACTAAAAATTGTGTAATTCTGTAAAGCAGCCCATCGTCCAATGATAATGTTAAATCAATGCTATTAAATGTTATTATAGAGCCACAGGTATAGTAGTCATGGAGCCAGAAAGCTTTGATTTGAATTCTGAATCTGTAGCCAAATGGTTGTGTGACATTGAATACATCACTTACTGTCTAAGTTTTAGTTTGGTCATCTGACAACTAGGAATGAAATGGTAAGTTTATTTTTGGACTCTTATGAGCATTCAATGATATAACTCGTTTGAAAGTGAATTTTAAATTTGATTTTATTAATTATTTACCATACTTAGTTGTTAATTATGTCATGGCAGCTAAGATCAAGCCACCTTCATCTCTTGGCTGACCTACCTCAGTAAACTCCTGACCATCCTCCCTGCTTCTAGGATAGAAATTTTAAAAGTTAAATCTGATCACATGCTTCCCTTGCTTCAAATCCTCCAATGGCTTCCATTTTAAACTGAGAATGAGATCCTACCTCTTTGTGTGGTCTACAGAAACTTGTCTGTTCTGACTCCTGCCTACTTCTTCAATGTCCTACCTGACCATTCCTATTCTTGTGCTCCAAGCCACTGACATACTCGTCCCTAATACATTAACACATCCTGCCTTGGGCCTTTCTTCTTTCTCTTCCCTTGGCTAGGTTCTCTCATCATTCTGGTCTCTGTATAAATATTAACTATTACGAAGATAGTTCCTGCCCACAGCAAACCTCTTTTTACCTGGAAGCACTTTGCATCTCTTTACCCCTAAGAATTGTAGATGTTTAGTGACTTGTCCAAAATTACTCAAAGAGTAGAAATTAGAATCCCCTCAAAATCAAAAGAAAACTGATATGAAAAAAACCTCTCCCCACTCCCCCACAAAAAATTAAAACCTAGAGATTCTGTGTGTGTGCGTTTTAAGATTAGATTCAGATAGGGGCACCTGGGTGGCTCAGTTGGTTAAGCGTCTGACTTCAGCTCAGGTCATGATCTCAGTTTGTGGGTTTGAGCCCTGTGTCAGGCTCTGTGCTGACGGCTCAGAGCCTAGAGCCTGCTTCAGATTCGGTGTCTCCTCTTCTCTCTGCCCCTCCTCTACTCATGCTCTGTCTCTGTTTTTCAATAACAAATAAATGTTAAAAATTTTTTTAAAAAGATTAGATTCAGATAGATTGACACTATTCTATTTCTTTACTATAAGAAGGGCCCTCTTCCAGGTTTGTTGAGTGAAAATCTACTAATGTGGCTGCCACTGGGGTCACCAATTGTCGCTCTATATGGGTGGTAAGGCTTTGGATTTCACACTATTTTTCATATTCTGCAAAGCATAGGACGTAGACTAGATTAATACCTCAAGCGTGAAAGTAATAAGAAAATTGGGACTGCGTTTTCCAAATGTCATGCCAAAAAAACCGAACAAATATAAATCAAAATGTATTTTGTAGTCACCAGATTTTTACCAGCAAGCACAATTTTGATGTTAGAATGTTTCAGAGGTGAATGGGAGGGAAAATACCCAACAAATACATTTCACTAATGGTAATCTATCTGTGGATAGGTAAGTAGATATGAATTAATTGCTTTTAAATGATTATGGGAGATGCTTCAATGGGCCACACGGGGCATAAATCAATATCCACTCTTACAATCTTTTTCATAGTGATTAGAGTTAAAAGACAGTAAAAGTACTTTTAAATTAGTAGGTGAGTGGAGGTTAAGTAAGGAGCAAATGACAATATGTTGACAGGTCATCTGTCCCAGTTTCATGTGCACAATTGAAAGGTCTTCCTTGGTAGTCAGACCGACTTTAAAAATATTTTTGTGTTTGTAATTACAAAAGTAATTAGTATAAAATTTAGAAAAGACAAAAAAAAAAAAAAGCAAAATAAAATCACCACCAGAGGTCACCCTTGCAAATGTGTACAGTAAAACCTTGGATTGCGAGGAACATGTTCTGCGAGTGTTTCGCAAGACGAGCAAACATTTCTAGTCAATTTCAACTTGATAAATGAGCAGTGTCTTGCAGTTCGAGTAGTGCATGACGTGGAACATCTCATGATCACAACTAGCCAATGGCTCTTCCCTCTCTCTCTGTGGATTGTGGGTGATCGTCTCCCATACTCAGATGCTCAGTCTCAGGCCATGGTGTTTGGCAGAAGTCAGTGATTTTTCAGAATGTTGGGATGTGCCTGCAACTGGCACTAGTGTATTTTTGGTCACTTCAAAGCACCTCTGGACAGTCCTTTGCTTTTCCATACAAGAGTGAGCTTAGGAATGTTTTGCTTCATTCTAGGTCAAGCTGCCTGCAGACATAGACCTTTACCTCTATTGCTTGATTACCAGTTACATTAAATACAGTACATGACAAGAGTTTATTAATACTGTACAGTAGTCAATAACCATGTAGCATATACAATGGCCCCCATGCAGAAAAAGGTTGAAAAGAAAGGTGGTAAGAAGAAAGAGATGATTACGATGGAAGTTAAGAAGGAAATCATGGAGAAGTGCCTGGGTGGCTCAGTTGGATAAGCATCCAACTTCGGCTCAGGTCATGATCTCACAGTTCGTGGGTTTGAGCCCCGTTGGGGTCTGTGCTGACAGCTCGGATCTTGAATCCTGTTTCCAATTCTGTATATTCCTCTCCCTCTCTTTCTGCCCCTCTCCCACTCGTACTTTGTCTCTCTCTCTCTCAAAAATAAATAAACATTTTTTTAAAAAAGAAGGAAATCATTGAGAGGTATGAATAAAGAATGTGAGTGGCCAAAATTGCAAGATTTTATAAGAAGTCTACATCTGCATCTAGTCTGTAGAGAAGAAGGAGGAAAAAAAGGCAGAGGAATCCTTCACTTCAAGTGAGATTAGGGCGATGTGTAAAATGTGGGAAATAGTGCAAACTTTTGTAGAAACGTGCCACCCAAATAAGGCTGTAGCAGGGCAAGCGATGAATCTGTTTAATGACAATGCAATGTCACATTTCCTCAAAATTCTCAAAAGGAGGCAAAAACAAGTGTCATTGGATAGGTTCCGTGTTAAAGTTTCATGAAAAGAAGATTCCATTGAGCCAATAGATAGCAGTGATTCTGTCAGTGATAGTGAAAATAGTCCTACATAATAACCCTTCTCTCTTGCCTCCTTCACACCAGCCATAAAGGTTTTAAAGGTAAGTGCAGGTTAATTTATTTTTCTTCATATTTTGTATTTGCTTTATGATTCTGTATTATAGTACAGTATTGTAATCATTTTGATATGAATATTTTGGGGTTGTGGAACTAATTACCTTAGTTTCCCTTATTTCTTATGGGAAAATTCACTTTGATATATTTCTGGAATGAATTATGCTCACTGATGTGGGAAGCTGAAGGGGATGAGAATATGGTATGTGTGATATGAAAATGGACGCAGTTCAATGAGTAGCAGAGTGAATAGATGTCCAGGTTGTTTCCCTTTCAGTGGACAGATGTTACCTCCACATGCAAAGGTTTCTCTTTTCAGAGTCCTTAAGGTTCTCTTTCAATGAGGAATATGTCAGAAAGCCATAAAGATAAAGGGTATTTTTTTTATATATTGCAAAATAGAGAAAATATCTGTAACTTCAAAGTAATAGCTAAATGCTTAATAAAATTTTCTGATAATCACATTCCCCTAATTGTTGACTCTTTCTGGTGAAGTAGAATCAGTTAACTTTGAGTTTTCTAACTCTTGCTCATTACTGTGATGATGCCCTGGGGATTAGAAGGATATACAGCTTTTAAAAGTTGCCCTTAAAATAAGTGGATTTTAGAGGCATCTGGGGGGCTCAGTTGGTTAAGTGTCTGGTTCTTGGTTTTGGCCCAAGGTCATGATCTCATGATTCATTGGGCTCTGGGCCCACAGCATGGAGCCTGCTTGGGATTCTCTCTCTCTCTCTCTCTCTGTCTCTCTCTCTCTGTCTCTCTCTCTCTCTCTCACTCTCTGCTCCTCTCCCACTCTCATTCTTTCTCTCTCTCTCAAAATAAATAACATTTTTTTGAAAAGTAGATTTTATACAAACAGGAGAAAAAGAATAGTGGGTTTTGAAACTGTTGGCCTCAACATTTTTCAGGCATTGAAGTCTGTCGTGGTTTTGTTCAAGTGAGTAGACTTTACTTGGAAACTCTATGATTTAAAGTGGGCATTTGTGAGGCATTTAAAAAGACCACTTTTCAGAATGTCTGACAATTTGGTGTATGAGTCTACTGACAACCATCCATGAGATCACTGTCATTATCACATACAGGAGCTGTAGCAAGTACCAGCACTGCAGTGGTTAAGCAGCGTGGTGGGAGGTGCCCAAAGAACCACGGAGGATGTTGATCTGCTCCTTTGAATAACCTAGAGGGCATTATGGTTACTTCACTATATCTACAAAACACAAAGCAATGTTATCATACTTAGGGCTTATAACAATCTTTTTCTTAAATAACTAAATTTACAAATATACCACTTACTTTTCATCAATAAATCTTGAATGTTTTATAATCCAGAAGAGTTCAAGAATGAAACACTGGGGCTTTAATCTTATCCTGTATATACTATATGATATTTTCAACTTGTTTCTCGAGAGCTTTAAAAGGTGGTCATGAGGTTTGAGTATATTAAACAAGGCTTATTTTCAAAAGTTCAAGCTTTCATTTCTTCTTGAAAGTCTCTGAAATAGCAAATAGATACTCTTTATAAACTTATTACTTATTACTGTCTATACAATTATGAATGCCAGTAGTGAAGAAATTGAATAAAGATAAATAAATAAAACTAAAAAAGGAAGAGATATAATTATTCTTTCTCATCCCACAGAAGCAAAAGACCCCTGAGAAATTCAGTCAATAAACACTTAATGAATAATTACTAGAAAAGATCCCTTTAGAAGTTGTTAGAACAACAACAATAAATAACATAAAGCCATTGTCAACAAGACAGTCACTTAAAGTCATCATACACATATACACATCACAGCTATTAATTATTTATTTGTAATCCTCTTACTGAGAATCTAAAGGGTATCTGACATTGAGAAGAGCACTGGGGAATCAGCAATCATAATAATGATAATACTAATAAAGACAGTAACTACCATCCATTGAGAGCATTTAATGTGCTAGGCACTTACCAAGCTTTTCCCATTTTTGTTCCAGTCCCATTTTAAAGTTAAAGAACAGAGGATTAGAGAAATTATGTCTCTAATACAAGTATTCAGAGCTATTTAAGAGCAGGCAGCTAAATTCTGATCTGTTTGACTCAGAAGATATTCCAGTATGTCATACTACTTGTCATACAAAGACATGGAAGCCAAATCCGTTTTCCTTCAAAGGTCACAAGTCATACAGGGAATGCAGGTCTATAAGTAGTTGCAGAACAGTGGAATCATTGCTAGGATCACATATATCTGTAATGTAATAGGCACTAGGGAGAAGGCAGCTTCCGTCTCTCGTGGCCATTCATGGAAGAGATGATAGTGCTGTTTTGAGCTGGCGTATGGTTAGGGGTTCACTGCACAGTCAAAGGTAAGAAGGTAAAGAGAATAAAAAAAGCAAAGTGTCATTGCATGAGAGGAAGTCCACGTGATTTAATGAGTCTTTGCATGGAATGAATTTGTAGAATGGACTTGAACTGTGGTAGAAGAAAAAGTGGCCGAGGGCAGGAGAAGGATCACACGTGCGAGCTAAAGAGTTTGCACGTGTCCTGCAAGCAGTGGGGAGAAATTGAAGCTGAATTTTGACCCAGTTAAGTTTGTCTTATCAAACAATTACCTTAGTTGCCATGTAGAGAATGGATGAGAACACGGAGAGCAGTTGTGATATTCTGGGCAAGAAACCATGACAGACTCAACTAAGACAGTCATGTGCAGTAGAAATGGGATAGGATGGAAGGATGGTCAGTAGGTTGAATCCAAAGAGACCTACTGAAAGTATGTGCAGGGGAGCATGTGTTCATGGTTCTGGCCTGAGTGAGTAGGGGGTGGAACAACTATGTTTGGAAATGCTGGTAGTGGAGGAAGCTTAGAGGCGCATAGGTATGGTAAGTTCAACCTTTTGGGGTGCTATGGTACGTACGGATTCATAAGTTCAGGAATGATCAGAAATCCATGGATACCTGCAGATGAGAAAAAAGATTTACAGCATTAGAAGCAACAGAGGTAATAACTCAGTCTCTGGGAGCAGAGCGAGTGAATACTAAGAAGAGATTTATGTCATGGGTAGACCCCAACTTTTAAAAGTCAGGTAAAGTTGGGGCACCTGGATAGCTCAGTCAGTCAAGCAGGTTGGCTCAGGTCATGATCACACAGTTCGTGAGTTCAAGCCCCGTGTCAGGCTCTGTGCTAACAGCTCAGAACCTGGAGCCTGCTTCAGATTCTGTCTCTGTCTCTCTGCCCCTTCCCTGCTCATGCTCTCTCTCTCTCTCTCTCTCCCTTGAATATATAATAGAATATATAAAAAAAAATTAAAGACAGAGGACTTGAGCAGTTATGTTGGGTACAGGATGTAGTTAGCTCTTCACAGTTACTTTGGAGGCAGGTTGATTTGCAGGGAGATATGAAGGCTTAGAGGAGCTCCAAAGATTTGAAATAGCCATGTGGGGAAGGGTGAAGGACCTGGCAAGTCACAGGAAAAGGCTTCCTGAGGAGTTTTGAGGACCCAGCTAAATCTGAGATAACTAACTTGAAATGTTATCAATCTGTACTCTTGTGACATTTTCCCCTCCAACATTGCTTAAGAATTCAATGAAAGAGTGAAAACGCACATCGTAAGACAATGGGTGTGGACTGTAGGCAAGGTGTATGTGGTAGGGCAGGTGCAGAGGGAGCTGAGGATGATGGCAAGAAAAGTCTTGCTACATAAACCATGGAGTCTAAGCTGGATGTGGAAGTATGTTGGGAGAGAACTCTCCATGATGTGGCATTTCAGTACCTCTTCTGAGGAAAGGATGTTGAGAACTTTGCTCAAGGATTTTGCATATTGAGAGTGTATTGAGTTGGGAAGATACAAGCAGCAATTCCCCATAGAGACACTAAGAACTTTCTCTCCAAGGATGCTTCTGTCCCCTCACTAGAGGTGTTACAGGGAGTAAAGACAAGGTCTCTCTATGAAGGGGAAGAGTGGCAGGTTTGTCTGAGGGTCCTATATGAGATCAAGGTCTCCTTATCTGGAGTTCCTCACCCATGACACCAATCTATTATGTGTGCAGGCTCACCTGGGCCTGTCTCGCCATTGCCCTCATGGGGCTTGGGGTGCAAGGGGGACCAATGTAAACATGAAGCCCAGGTCTTCTGTGCCTTGAATAATAAACTCTTTAGGTTCATTTGGGCTCTGTGTATGGCTCCGAGTCTCATTCAGGGACGTGTGACAGGTCCCAGGTGGGTCCCATGATCCCAGGGTCCCATGGTCCCAGGGTCGTGGGATGGAGCCCTGCATCTACTTTTCTAATTAGAGAAATCAACTAGGTGGTTTGAGAATTCTTACTGCTTCTTGATTTCTTATTGTTTATATGAATGTTAAACATTTCAATTTTAACTAGGATACATATTTTCCTGAAATATGTGCTTTCTAAAAGAATTGACTTTGCATTTATTACATTTACTGTAGTGTAATTCTTCCTTTCATTTTATTCATCTTCTGGAAATGTCATTAGTGGTAAAAACTAAAAAGGCAAATGAAGATATCTGGGGAAGCAAAGCTGCCCTTGCTTTTCCTCTGGATAAATTATACAACAAGGTTACTCTCCCAATTAGATAATGTCTTGGGAGATAAGCAGTCACTTCCTAAATACAAGCACATTTGAATTTTAAAATGTAAGCTTTGTAAAAGGTGATGCATTATCAATGGCGGGGCTAAGTATAAAATGTAGTAGGACTATGTGGGTGTGGGAAATACTATAATACAACTAATACAGGTCAGGAGACTTTCCTAATGGAAACTACAAACATATACAAACATACATGCATGCGTAGGTACATATGTAAAGATTTGCATAACCCTTTCAAAATATTTTCATTTGATTGTTTCGTTGTTGAGTCCTTGTTTGAACTGATTTCCTTCAGTGTTCTCCTGTTAACTTTTTGACTATAATGATTCCATTAATATTAACCTTTTGGAGGGAGGGAGGGGATTCAGAGGGAGAATCTTTTGAGTTTTGTCATTCCTATGTTAGATGAAAAGACCTAGGATTGGAAGTATCTAAATATTTTAACCTCTGATTTCTCCTGAAAGATATGCTTTTCGTGGGCATCTAATGAAGTGAACACAAATTTGAAAAATCCGGTGACTGATATAGAAATATAATGTTAAATATATTTGTGTATTTAATCTAAATGCAAATGATAAACAAGGCCCTTAACTTTTCAATTCAAAAACTTTTCTCCAGCTGCTTTTGTAACTTTAATGAAGATATTAAACTACTTTGTACACTTGCAAAACTACTTTTTTTTCATGTCATTTCCAGGAGTATTTATATTTTTCAGCAATATAAATCATAGTCTCCATTTAGCCTGACACTGCTGGTTCAGGAATATGGAATACAGTATTAGTTTCTGTAAGAATGAATTGACTTCACTATGAAATAAGGCTTTCTCAGTATCAGCCCTACAGAAATATATTGGTTACAGCTAAAATGTATGGTTATGCTTACCCTAAAACATACAGACATTATAAAACCGTATATTGGTTTCGGTAACAATGTATTCTTTCCAATGGATTCATGTGGCTTTCAGCAAGAATGTATTGATTTCATTAAAATGTGCTCCTTGAGATAAACAAAAATTCAGTTAAAATGCATTGGTTTCTGTTAAAGTTCATTGACTGAAGTGAAGAACATTACACTGTTATTGGGTAGCCTCAGGGTTTGGTAAGTATTGAATAGAGAAGCATACATAAGTAATAATAAAGGCTGGGGAAAACAAAGATATTATAAACTGTATAAAGATGTAAATATTCAACATGCGCTATTAGATTGAATTTTCTCACAGGCAACAAGAATTGGCTCAGGTACTTTTCACAAAGTCACTTCAACCTCAGTGAATTCTGAATTCCTAGGAATGCAAGTAAATTAATGTGCAGAAATGCTGGTTTTCCCTCTGTTTAAATTACTCCCCAGGAGGATATTAGGCCCATTGGATGCTCTTCAAGTCATATATTGTCTGAAAATTTCCGCTTAAAAAACAGGATAGTCTTTCAATGAGTTAATGCATTTTTCCCCCAACAGGACTGCAAATATTTGCAGAGAACAGACTACTCTTGGAAAACCTGGTTGATTTTGCTTGATCCCAAGTTACATCTTCATACTTGTGGAATAGGAAGAGAGGGGACGGGTAGATGCGGTTAACCACATTTCTTATTTTGGTTTCTGAACAAACAAAGGAGAACCTAAGACTCCTTGGGGGTGAATTATATTTCAACAGTGTTAATTATAAATCTGTCTAGCTTTCATAGGAGCAGAATGTAGGTAGGTGCATTTCATTTGGGGAACTATTTTTTTATTATCATTTTATATTACCTGAACCTTATGAGGCTAGAATAGGAAAACTAACACATAAGCAAAATAAAAATTAATTTAAATCACTTAATATTTTATCATTTGTGAAAAAAATCACTATTTATATATGGAACCTGTTTTTAATGGGATTTTTATGCTTCGCAATTATCAATAGATTTATCTCTTTTAAAACTAATCGGATATATCCTATGAACTTTGTTCTAACCTGCTTTTCAATTTATATAGGAAGCTGCAGAAAATGTAAATGTATCTGTAAATGAAATATTATATAGCTGGCATCTGACCATGATAGCCTTAACATTCCCCACAGACAGACTAAACTTATGGCAAGTTTCTTTCTGACTATAGGCCCCTGACCTCCCTTTTCTTAGAGCATTTACTTTCCAAAGCTTGTAAGTTCTTTCTCTGCTCCTTTGAGATGGAAATCTTCTACAACCCAAGAATGTCAATTCAGGAAGAACCCAAGAGCTATCCTCTGAAATGTAATTATCAAGAAAGACAGAGCCTCTGTCTCTGAGTATCAGAGGTAGGAGCCTAATTGCTGTATAATGTCAATTAGCAAACAGATGGCGTAGTCACATTGACCAACCTCCCACTAATATCCTCCAGTACTTTTTCAGGAAAGATCCTCTCACCTTTTGTTTCAGTGGAGTTGAAGTGAATCTCTGTCCCATGTTGCATTAGTTTTGAATAAAGTCTTCTTTGCCTCTTTCACTCCATCCAGTGAAATTTTCCTTTGATATACCCATGCCTGCACCATTCACATTAGGAATTACAACATTGACTATCTTGAGCCTCTGCGTGCCCTTTCCTATCCAAATCCCCACCCCCTTTTCATCAAAGATAACCACTATCTAGACTTTCCTACTAATTGATTCCTTGCTTTTCTTGAAACCTTTTCTTTATACCTTTACCACCTAAGTGTGTGTTTCTAAGTACTACTTCAATTTGATCTAGCTTTGAAATGCATTTAAATGGAAGCAAAGAGCAAATATTATTTGAGACTGTCTTCTCTTGCCCACTACTGTGTTTGAGATCAATCCACACTGTTGCATAGAGCTGTGATGTCTTAACATGAGTTATTATGAAGTATTCCATTGTATAAATAGGCCACCATTTATTTAGCCACAAGAATGATAGACATTTGGGCTGTTTCTTCTTGTGGCCATTACATATAATGTTGCTATGGACACTCTTGTATGTATTAATACTGGAGTATGTGTGCACTCATTTCTTTATGGTACCTATAGAGGAGTGGAATTGGAAGTCACAAGGATTTTGTATCTTCAATACATAAGAAGTGTATGTATATATATACAGACATATACACACACTTCTTCCCTTGCTTGCTTGCTTTCTTCCTTCTCTCCTTTCCTTCCTTTCTACTTTCCTTTCTTCCTTCCTTCCTTCCTCCCCTCCCTCCCATTCTTTCTTCCTTCCTTTTCTTTCTTTTTAAACTTGTATTATATCATTTATAATTGTAGTATGTGCAATGTTTTCTTTGTTCTGTTGATCCATTGAGCTTAGTGAATCTGTGTAGTGGCCATCCATCAGGTTTGAAAAATTTTGTTCATTTTCCTTTCCAATATTCTTTCTGAAAGTATTTTTTTGTAATTCTAATTACATTAATCCTAGTACTTTTTGTTGTATTGTCATGGTCTTAAATTTATGCTTTTTTGTTTCTCAAGATTTTGTTTCTTTGGGGTTTATTCTAGATTTCTTCCTGGTGTTTATCCCATTTGCTAACTTCTTTTTCTTTAATTGTTCCTAAGAGCTATACTCTCAAACATATCCATTGAGTTCTTAGTATCTTTCTTTTTTTACTTTTAGAATTTCCATTTGTCCTTTTCCAAATCAGTTTTGTTCTTTTAGAGGCTCTGTTCCAGTTCTCTGCCAAAATATTTAAACTTGTTTTTTTAACTCCTTGAACATAGTAAGCATAGTTACGTAAAGCTAGTGCTTAATTATCAGGGAGGAGCCTTGCTGGTTTGGTACTTTCTGGTTCTCCTTCATATCATTGAATCTCCTGATTAGCCTGCTTGTGTTTGATTATGAGCTACACATTTTATTTGCAAATTTGCTTGTAGAAATAACTTGAGACCCAAGATAACAGACACACATCTTGACCAAGAGACTTCATTTCTGCTCCTCTTGGCTTTCCACATAGTTTCTCCTCATGGTCTACGTTGGGGCTTTTCTCTGCATTCGGATAATGTTACTCCAGCGCAAGCAACCTAAGGAGAGGAACTTTGAGCCAGACCAAAGATGTATTGCTCTCTAGAACTAGCTTCAGAAGTCCTATGGCATCACTCAGGTTATATACTCCAGAGGGGCAGATTCAAAGTGAGGGACATAGTGCTAAGCTATCGCTGGAAGGGGTATAATAAGAACAAGTGGAATGAGATAAATATATTGATGCTGCCATGTTTGGAAAATATATTCTGCCATGAAAGCAAGCCCTGTTATATACCTTACAGTTTATATTTTATAAATAAGATGTTAATTTTAACACTTAAAAATTTTATACCTATATATATGTACACTCACACACATGTAGCTCCTAATTAATTACAGGATAAATATTATAACCACTTTGAAATACATGGTACCATGACCTGTTTTAAAAATCTTTTTAGAGTTTGCTAATTTATGACCTCAGGGTCTACCACACCCTCTCTTATTAAATCTTAGTAATATCATGTCTCTTTTCTGAGGGTCAAACATCCCTCTACTGACTGACTGCAAAGCAATTCCTGTGGGGGGGGGGGGGTCAGAATTCATATTTTTTATTAAAAATTTTGCATCTTTAATTTATTAAGAAATCTGGGATATTTGTTCTCAGTTTCTCTTGTTGAACACAGCTCTCTCTCTATACATATATGGGCAAGGGTATGGGGGAAACTGGTACTCTAGTTCATTGATGGTTGGAATGTAAAATGATACGATTGCTTTCGAAAAAGAATTTGGCAGTTTCTTAGAAAGTTAAACATTCACTGAACATATGCTCTATGTATTCTACTTTAACTCTTAGAATTTACCCAAGATAAATGAAAGCATATGCCCATGCAAAAAACTGTATGGTTGTTCATAGCTTCTTCATTTGTAATAGCCAAAAATCGGCACAATTCAGATGTCCTTCAACCAGTGAATGGATAAACTGTGGTACATTTGTACGACAGAATACTTCTGAGAAGTAAAAAGGAATGAATTATTGATATATGCCGCAATGTGTGTGAATCTTGAAGTAATCTTACTTCAAGCCAGACGCCTCTTCAAAAAAAAAAATTTCTTACACAAAATTCTAGAAAATGCATACTAATTCTAGAAAATGCATACTAATTAATAGCAGATCAGTGGTTGTCTAAGGATGGAAGGAGGAGCAAAAGTGAGGCTTATAAGGAATAGCAGATATTTTAGAGGGTTATTGTTTTGTATTGATTATTTCTTAAGCTTATTTATTTATTTTGAGCGAGAGCGGGGGCGGGGGGCAGAAACAGAGAGAGGGAGAGAGAGAATCCTAATGAGGCTCCTCACTGTCATCCCCGGAAGTGGGACTCAATCTCACGAACCGTGAGATTATGACATGAACCGAAAATTAAAAGTTGGCCTCAGCCAACTGAGCCACCCAGACACCTCTATATTCAATATGTTGATGGTAATGACCCTTTCACGGTGTATACGCATGTCCAAATTTGTCAAATTAGATATTCTACATGTGTGCAATTTATTGTCAATTTTTCTCCCACAAAGCTGGTAAGATGTTTTTAAAAAGAAAGTCACAATAAATCTGTATTGAAATGACAAATCCCAAATTAACAGCACCTTTTGCAGTCTAACTATAGGCTAGGAGACAGGGTGGAAGGATTAGTTGCCTTTCTTATTTTTTTAAATACACACGTTCACTAGGTGTGGTGAGTACATGTGTGTTATATGAAGATTTTCTTTAACCTTATATCCATATACTTCAGTTTTGCCCACTTTCACTGAACTCCCCTTTCCACAAGTCGCTGGTTTAGTTTTTGTGTTTTTCAGTGACTTGTGGTCACCACTATAACTTCTGGAAATTAACTCTTTTTTAAGAAAGCAATTTATCGTATTAAGGCATAATTCCCTTGTTTAATACAGAATGCTTAATTACATTTTATTCCTACCATGTATGAGGGACTTAAAAATCTTTCAGGAAGAGAGAAAACCTGGCAGTTATAATATGGCAGTAATGAAACAGTAAAATTCGATAATTAACCAATGGAATGAAGCATTTATGGGAGCCACCAAAGAGCCAAATTTTGCCTTAGCTAATATTTTTGTTGGTAAATACTTTGTTCTCTAAGCCTTTATGGGTTTTCTAAATTATTTAAATTCTTTTAATGTTTATTTATTTTTGAGAGAGAGAGCGAGGGAGACAGAGCACAAGCAGGGGAGGGGCAGAGAGAGAGGGAGACACAGGATCTGAAACAGGCTCTCGGTTCTGAGCTGTCAGTGCAGAGCCTGACGCGGGGCTCGAGCTCAAGAACTGTGTGAGAGCATGACCTGTGCTGAAGTTGGTCGCTCAACCGACTGGGCCACCCAGGCACCCCTCTTCTCTAAGCCTTTAAAATTTAATTGGAAACAAATTAATTATTCACATTTATTTTTGTTCATGCCAGTAATTCACATTTATTTTCAATTTTATTTATCACTAGCTTGCAAAAGGAAGTGTGTAAAAATCCTGATGTTCCTTGCCCTTTACGCACAATTTGGTAAATTTCAGTGATGTTCTGGTTCCAGGCAGACAAGTGTGTGCCCACTGTTCTATGCACTATGCTTACAAACATCAAGAGATCAGAGATTTTGCTCCTGGTCATTGCAGAGCCGAAAAGCTTTCTGTTGTTAGAGAAATATTTTGATTTCTGACTTACAGGGCAAGCACTTCTGTTTTGTTCAGATTATGACAATACCCTACATGAAACTGATCCCTGTGTTCACCCACTCTGTCTGTGAACACTTCATGAGCCATGTAGTTGGGGACGCGGTTCAGTAACTCATCTGTGGATGTGTGAAAAGAAGGACATTTGCTGCTCAGGTGGTGAGTGGGGGGAGATTCCTCTGTTACTCAATGCACAATAGCAGTTGAAGAGTTCTTTGTAAGCGCCTCAACCTTCACATCCCCAAAGGCCTAATACTCTCTTGGTGCATAGAAGCTGCCATGAGGAAGGTGTCCTCTAGTACAAAAGCATCAGTGACCACCAGAAAGGACAGTTGGGACTTCATGGGAGTTCAAGCTGCCTGTTTGATAACCACCTACACTTGCTGTTGCTTATACCCGTGAACTATTGACTGGGATGAATGTTTCCATGAAAGGCCATTCTTATAAAATTTCATCAGAATTGAAACCTTTCTGAGACTGACCCAGTGCATTTCACTGCTTTGTCTTGGACTCTTGACAGTTAATTACAGGAAGCTTGACTGTTGAACCATGTGCCTCACGGACCAGTTCAAATTCTCCAACAAAATAAATTTAGCTTCACTTCATCTATATTAAAAGGTTGAAGCTTACATCAAGAAACTGGACCCTGCCCTCTGCTTTGAAAAATGAATCACACTTTGAGACATTATTCTTTTTTCTCTCCGGCATTCATTTGCTGAAATAGTGAGAGAGCAAGAGAAAGCACTCAAATGAAAAGGAAATCATGCACTAATTACTGGATGCACTGTTCTGAAGTTCCAGTTGCAAGAAAAATGCACTGCCAGTATTTCTAATGGGAAATGAACTGGCTTTGAGATTGGTCAGGTGTTCGCATCTGTAATTTGTACTGGGTGTTTTGATATCACGAGTCTAGAGAGATGAGAAGCAGCCAAGACAATAAGCAGGCCCCGCTGTGCTTTTCAGATGCTCGGCTCTCCCTGGTATCCTAATTACAGACTCTGCAGGAAGGATTCCTTTTGAAGGTAATGTGAGTGCTGTATCCAGAAGATGTTAATGAGAGGGATTTGAGAAATCTGTTTCAAGAACGTCTTACTTATAAGGTCTTGTCTTTCATGGGAAAGAGAACAAACATTTATTATTGAGGCTCTACTATCTGCCAGCCTTTGGGTTGGTGTTTTCCATTTGAGACCCCAGTTCCTCTGGTCCTCTGACTGTGAGTATGTATGTAGATGAGATCACCTTATGTATAAGGGCAAGTCAGACAGCCTTTTGACTCTCATGTACTTACACACAGGCCACTCTCAAGGTTTCTTCCCCTCTATTATCCATGAGGCTCCTTAGGGGCTGTTCCCTACACTCTCTGAGATTTGAGCTACACACAAAGTACTAAGCTCATCTAAGGGTATAATTTTGGTCTTTTCTCACCATACCATTTACCATCGACCAAATGTTCGTGTCCTCCCAAAATTCATGCAAAACATAACAAAGAAATCATCCTGCAAACGTTAGAAGGAGAGAGAGAGAGACAGAGACAGACAGAGGGACTGTCTCATTGTATAATCAGGCAATGCATATTTGGTAAACCTTTCAAAATTTGCATTCTAATATTTTATATGTTTTTTATACTTCATCTAGAAACAACTATTTCATTATCAAAGTTGATAGGCTAGTTGAGGACAGATCCTGAACTGTAGCTTGGCAGAAAAGTATATATATTTTTCTTCTTGCTGATTATTTCGTTAGACTTTTATATATGTAACTGTGAGAATTTGTCATTCTCACAAAATCTATACTTTTAGATGTTTTTCTCCCAGAGGATTCTGCCAAGATATTCATAGAAGAAAACAGACCTATAAAGATTTGAAAACTCATTGACAAATGTTTTCCCTAATGGTCTAAGGCCTAAATCTCAGTACTAACAATAATCATGTTTAAAGGATAAAGTGATCTACACTTGTAAAACCAATATCTCTCATTTAATGGACATGACTTCCTTCTGTCCTTGATAGATGTCATTCTTTTTCATTTTGTTGAGCCTCTAATGGCAATTCCTCTTCCTGAAGAATGCCTGAATATAAGTAGAATAAAAAAAATCACATTAAACACTATTGAAAAATAAATACCCCCAAATTATTCAAAAAATAATATTTTAAGTAAAATATTTTTATTATTTCTGAGAAAAGTAGTGTGTTCCAAGAAGGCTTATTTGAAACAAATTATTTATCATGATTAAAATCCATTCAGTTTAACTCAGCACGTATTGCTTGAGCAGTTACAATAGAAGACACTAGGTTAGCTACTTCAAGAAATAAAAAAGCAGACCAGAAGGATCATTCTTCTTAAAGAAGCAGACTTTCCATGATTTTTCTGTTATTGAAAGTGGTGTATTTGCCAAAACACAAATCTGTGTAGAAAATGAATTTATATGAAAACAAAACAGAACAAATTGCACAAACTTCTGAAGAAATAGCTAAGGTTAAGGATGACTTTTTATTTATTTCTGCATTGGAAGAAAATTCTGTAGTCTCCTATAGCAATTAGTGTCATAGACGGTAAGGATTCACGAGACAAATCTATTTTAGGAATGAAAATTAGGTTAGGAGTTAATTTTGGCATAAGTGCTTAATTAAGGTCTTGCTTTTTGTTTCTTTGCCTTTGTAGGCCAAATTGATATTGATATGAAGACATCGTGTTTTTGCTAAAATGCGACGTTATATTTAAGGAGCCATTTAAGGACCACATAATTCAGAATTATGAATTAAAAATTAAAGCACTACAAAAATACTCCCCATTCATTCCTCAACCATGCTTCAAACCACATGGCCTGGATTTAGAAGTTACAGACCACTTAATCCCTTGTTTTCCATTCAAATCTCCTGTTCTATTTTTTCTGTCCAAATGCAGAAGGTGGCACATTATCATCATTTACCAAGTAAAATCCTCTCTATTCACTCAATTATCGATTGGTGTACTATACCTAATCATTCCATTTTCTCCCCACTACCCATTTTGATTCTCCTTTTCCAACATAAGCAACTATTCTAATGTCTTTTGGTTCACATGATATTTTGAAAAGGCATATTATGTTTCGAGTTCATGCCTTTTGAACGTACATAAAAACTATTGGGTCATATATCAAATTCTGTTGTTGTTTTCTTAATATCATTCCCCCACACTATGTTTATTCCCCCACACATGTTGCTAACTGAGCACCTGGTCTGTTGTCCTTTCTTCTCTCCAGTACTCCTTACAGGCTAACCATCAATCTTTATACACTTTCTAGCAACAAACAAACCTAGTCTTGCCTCAAACTCCACACTTCCTCAAATAATGCTGCAACAAATATCCTTATCCGTGTCCCCTTAGGAGTCTGTGTGAAAAATCCGTTGGGATATGAACCCAGGAGTAACTTGCTGGATGACACTGCAGGCTTATATAAAATTTACCCGAATGTACCAGATGCTCTCCACAGGGGCCGCCACAGTGTACAATCCCACCAGTAGTGCTCCTTGGTCCTTATCTCTACAACCTCATTTATCTGGCTTTCCAATTTTTGCTAATCTAATTGGTGCTAATCTCTCTTTCTCTCATTAATTTACACATTTCTGATTTCTAGTATATTCACATACATAACTTTTGAGTTTCCTATTCACATGCCCTTTGCCTATTTTTCTATTGTGGTTGCTCTCTATTTTCCTTGTCCATTAAGAATGGTTCCATGGTGTTTTCTAAATATTATTTCCTTGTTTGTTTAAGGCATGCAAGTACCTTCTTCCATTTTTTTCCCCATCTGTTAGGTCTGTCCATGTTATATCTCTTTGAATAAAAACATTTACTTTTGATACTACCATATTTATTATCTATATAGTTTACAACTTTTGTTTTGACATTTTATGAAATCCTGCTTTATAAATATATTTCTAGTAACTTTATCTGCATCCTATGTTTATATTTAAAGCTTTTATCTATCTATTTATTTATTTATTTATTTATTTATTTTTGGTGTTTTACATTGATTGTTAATCTTTTTTTTTTTAATGTTTTATTTATTTCTAGGAGAGAGAGACAGCGTGAGCAGGGGAGGGTCAGAGAGAGAGGGAGTCACAGACTGAAACAGGCTCCAGGCTCTGAGCTGGCAGTCAGCACAGAGCCCGACGCGGGGCTCGAACCCACGAACCGCGAGATCATGACCTAAGCGAAAGTCAGAAAGTCGGACGCTTAACTGACTAAGCCACCCAGACGCCCCGATTGTTAATCCATTTTGAATTTGTTACAAGATAAGATCCAGTTTTTTTTTCTTTTATGATAGATTAGTTTTTCAAATACGTTCTTTTGGGGCACTCAGGTGGTTCAGTTGGTTAAGCGTCCAACTTCAGCTCAGGTCATGATCTCATAGCTTGTGAGTTTGAGCCCTGTGTCAAGCTCTGTGCTGACAGCTCAGAGCCTGGAGCCTGCTTTGGATTCTGTGTCTCCCTCTCTCTCTGCCCCTCCCCTGCTCACCCTCTGTCTCTCTAAAAAATAAGTAAACATTAAAAAAAATCAAATGTGTTCTTTTAAGTAACTCATATGCTCCCCAATGATTTGTGGAAAGTTTTATCAGAATTATGTGCCAGTACATATAAATGAGTGTGTTTCTGAGCTCTCTAGTCTGTTTTAGTATATATCTCATACAGTTTTTACCATGATGGCTTTGTCCTATGTCAGTACTGGGCAATATATAACTTTGCTTTGACTCTTCCTTTCCAATGCAGAATTTTTTGTGGACATTATAGATTTTACACTATGTTTACAAATTCCTCAAAAGAAAAAATCCCCAACTGCAAATTTGATTGGAATCTGTAGTAGTGTGCTGTGACTGACGTAACAAACGACCTCAGATTTGTAGCTTAAAACAATACCAATTTATCCTATTATAGCTCGGTAGGTTAGAAATCAGACATGGTCTTACTTGACTGAAGTCAAAGCGTCAGTAAGGTTACATTTTCTTCTGGAGAGTTTAGGGGAGAATCTGTGCCTTGACTTTTCCAGTTTAGAGGACCTCCATATTCCTTCCTCCATCCTTAGAGCCAGCAGCATCCCATCTCTCTGACCCCACTTCTCTGGTTACATTTCCCTCTGACTGGAGCTGGAAGAGATCCTCTACATTTGTGGACTCATGTGATTATATCAGCCTACTTGACTAATCTGGGGTAATCTTCCGATCTCAGGGATAACAACCTTAATCACATTTGCAAATCGTTTTGCCTCGTAGGGTGACATATCGACAGATTCTGGGGACCAGGATGCAGACATCTTTGTGGGGGATCATTATTATTCCTACCTCAGAATTGCATTACATTTACAGATAACTTTTGGGAGAAGTTAAGGAAGCCTACTTCTCTTTTTTACAGAGATCAGTCACTATGTCCTGTGTTAGAGTTCAACATTTCCCCCCAAGGAAGTGTTGCATGTTCTTGGTTAATTCCTAGATTTTTTATAAATTTTGTCACTCTTGTAAATGGTTTCTTATTTTTAATCTCACCCTCAAATCGGTTATTGCCTGTAGAAAAAAGTGCTATACTATTCTTGCAATTGATTCAGTATCTGGCAGGCTTGTTCAAGTCTCTTAATTCTAATAGTTTTCTTATGGATTGTCTCAAACTTTTCTATCCTCCCCAGTGTTCTAAACCAAAAACCAATCAACTGTGGCTTTAGTGTCAAAGCCAGCCTGCCATTTGCTTTTGTAAATAAAGTTTTATTGGAACAAAACCATTTCTGTTTCTTTGCATACCATCTATAGTTGCTTTCTGTCTACAATGACAGAGTTGAGTAGTTGTGACAAAGAGTGTAACTGGTCTACAAGGCCCAAAGTATTTACTGTTTTGCCCTTTCCAGAAAAGTTTGCCAAGCCCTGCTGTAAGCCTCTTGTTCCTTCTCGTGGGAGGAGTTTGTGTCTTTTACGGAGTATTAAAAAGAGTAGCCAGAGACCCAAAATATTTACCTCTGCCTAAAATCCATTAATTCTCGTAGTACTTCCTGAAATCATATAAATTCAAGGCCATAAAGGTTAATACTCTTTTTAAATTTGTGACTGCTTCCAGGCTGTAAAATATAATTTTGAAGCATGTCGCTGGCATTCACAATGTGGGGAGACTTGGAAGAGTTAATTGGTAAGATGAGACCACCCAATATTTAGGTTTTGGGGGAACCCACAGGTTGGATCCCACTGAAATGGAAAATTGAACACTCCAAACTTAATAGCTTTGCCATGTCACAGAGGGCTGCCGGGCCCTCTGATGTAGAGCAACTAATTTGTATCATGGTGTTGTCTCGTGTAGAAAGAGGGATAATAATGATATGACAGTATCAAGAGAGGCAAAGCTCAGAAGAGCTTGAAGCATGCTTTTTACGCCTCCTGAAGTGATCTCAAACTGAAGGACACTCTTCCTGCACTGCTAAATGTGGCATATATGGAAATCACAAATGAATTTTTAATAAAGAACTCTGTTAGTTGTTAAAAAAAAAACAGAGACCTTAGAAGAAAGGACCTATGGGACAGGCACTTAGAAAAAATTGTTCATTCACTTTAGCTTGGCATTTAAAGTCCTCTATAATTTGCCCATACATTAGTCGTTCCTGAACGGGGCTGCACATCAGAATCACCCAGGGTGCTTTAAAAATTACCAATTCCTTGAGCTCTGATTCTAAACCTACTGAATCAGGATCTCTGGAGATATGATCCTAGAGTCTTTATTTTTTANGGACGCTTAACCGACTAAGCCACCCAGGCGCCCCAAGAGTCTTTATTTTTAAAAAGCTTGCCAATAGATTCTTATGTGTCTAGCCCAGCACTGTTCTAAAATACCTCTTCAAATGTGCTGTCTTGCTATCCATTACGATTCCTTAAAAATCTTTTCTTTAGAAAAATTGAGTTGCCCTTCTCTTCCCAGTCTTCTTCCCCCCTGTCACCATGAAACCCCTTAAAATTCCCTCAGCCATGTCCATCTACCCAAATACTCTCAGCCTTTCCAATCCAGCTGGTGAATCCCAAATCTTCCATGATTGTCCAGGTGGAAGTGGCCTTTCCCTTCCCGGAGTTCTAGGGATGATTTGTTCTGTGATTTTCACATAGTTACACAAACTCTTAGTCTTTGCTACTTGAAGGCGGATGGCTCCATGATTAAACAACTTTGTATCTGTCATAGTTCCCAGCAGTAACTTGATGCAGGGTAGATATTCAAAAGGTGTTTGTTCAATGAATGATAATTAATTAAAGACCTGTGGCCATCCTGAAGATACTCTGTTACTAAGAACAATAAAGAGGAAAGGGCTCAGATATATCAGAAGCTGAAATCTTTGCTGTTCTCTCTGAGATTTTTGTTTTAATGGATAATTTATTGGAAAAGATGTCTACATTCATTAATAAATTTCCACTTGTTAAGTCACTTTCTCTTTCTCTGTAAAGAGGTACTTGTACTAGATTTTACTAAATGAGTGAGAAGTATGGACTCGTAGCAAGTCAAGTGGAGGGGCTGACCTTGAACTTCTGCACTAGCTTGGGACTGGGTGCCTTGCCAGTGGCATTCCTTATAAATATGCCTCAGCCACATGGGTACTCAGACTCAGCGTCAAAGGTATATAGTACCTGTGAAAAGTTCTGTATCAAAGAAGTGGTATTTATTGCAGAAATTTATGTGAAAAGAACTGGTATGAGCAAAAAAAGAAACACGTGATTAAAAATATCTAAACACACACTTTAGGTTGCTGGGTTTGGAATACTCACAAACTGGTTGCTTGTCCTCTGTTACCCAGCAAGGCTGTGAAGTGTGGTGGCAGGCGGAAGTTTTGATCCTTGAAGAGACACAATACTTAATTACACAGAAGTCCTAAAGGATTGCTCATCCACAAATGGTCGAATCCGAAAGCGAGCCATGTGTTGATGGGGCTGACATTTGCTATTGACTTCTTCCCGCTTTTTGGAAGTGTGAGGAATTTGGGCCAACTGCAAGGTTAGAGGGAACAGTCCCTACAAGATGGCCCTCACTCTGACACTAATTGTAGGTTCCCAGATCACCCTCTATTTTGATAATTCTCTAGAAGGACTCACAAAACTCACTGAAAGCTGTTATACTCGTGGTTATAGGTTGTTTTTGTTTGCTTTTTAAACATAAAATGATGCAGATTAAAGTCAGCCAAGGGAAGAGCCCCAGAGGGCAGAATCCAAGAGGGGTACGAATGCCGAGTTCTGGTCACGCTCTACCCAAGGGGTCCTGCACGGCGTAACCTCCTCCTGGCAGTGATGTGTGACACATGCCGAGTATTGCCACCCAGGAAAGCTCATCTGTGCTTTTTGTGTGCAGAGTTTTATTGGGGGGGTCAATCCCATATTGCCTGGATGCTCACATTTTAGTCTCCAGCTGTCCTGAAGGTCCGGCTAATAACTTTAGCCATCAGTTCCTTAGGAGGTTGGCACTGGTCTGGCGTGGCCAGAGCCCCGTCCCACATCACAGTCTTAGACACTGCCATCAGGAAGGACAGCCACAGGGCTGGGAGATCACCTCTCCGGAGCCCAGGGTAGAGCCCAGACCGCTCTTCTATCAGGTTAGTTCTTCACTCCACAGGAGGCATCGGGCTGATTCTTTCTATCTTGCCTTTTGTTCCTCCCCTGCATGATCATTTCTTGGTAGAACTTGATTCTTTGGAAATAGACCTATTTTAAAAGTAACATTTGTCAGTGGTTAAGAAGCAGTAGTGTCTGTCCAGCAGGAAGAGAAAGGGTATGAACACATAAGCAGAGCTCAGTGTGCTCCTGGCGTGTATATGTTCTTTAATCTTTCCAACAGTTTTAAAGGAAGAGATTTTATTTTCTTTATTTATAGGATAAAAGAATAAAGCTTCAAAGTGATCCTAAGGACAGTAAAGGAGCTAGGATTGGAAGCTGGGCTCTGCTGACTCCCAAAGCCATGTGTTTTCTCACTCTGCCTGGCCTGGGCCAGGACTGTTGTTCCTAGGGGGCAGAAATTTCTCCTTCTGAGGGTGATGTGAGGGGAAAAGGGGCTGGGTCAGCCTGCAGGTGAATATGAAAATCTCCATCTTCCTCTCTGACTTCCCAGTCTATCTTCAGTGAAGAACCAGCCTTGTGGGAGCCCATGGGGAAAACCTTTTGCCTGTGATTTTGTGCTCGTAATTTCCATTTCCTGGAGAAAAATAAAATAAGAAATATTAAAACTTACTAAATGCCCTTGTGTTTTTTTCCTTTGCAACAGTGCAATAGTCGTTTACAAGGAGCGATTTCCAAATTTACAGATAAGCAAGTTGAGGCTCACAGGAGCAGTGAGCTGAGGCGTGGGGAGGCGGGGACTGAAATCGGGCTTCTCTGCACAGCTGTGTCCCAGAACCACAGGCACACAGTTATACAGTCTCCAGAAGTAAACTCTCACACTTTTACGGCAAGGCACAGGTACTGTTCCAATGTTATGTATTCCTTACATTTTCTAGAAACCGGCCCCGTGAGGTGGCTGCCCCATCCACTGTGGTTCAGTCTCCACCAGGAGGTACACTTTTTCTACAGCCATAGAGTCCGTTACACGTGTCAGGTGCGAGCGCTGAGGCAGGGCTGATGTATTTGTAGGTTCCAACTGTTCTTTCACTTAGCCTTCCATGGGGCCAGCACCTCTGTACCTTCATGAATTTGTAATTAAGTTTGGATTTAATGCCTTTTTGGAACAGTTTTAAGTTTAGGGAAAATGAAGGGAAAACATGACTTTGAAACTCATAAGGGATGTACATAAAGCCATCAATCCTACCAAGTTTTAGGGCTCCAAGCCCAGAGAAGGGTCTATCGCGTTGGTCTGGAAGTTAGATACCTGTGAGTCAGCCAGCTCATGTCACTGTCATCCTATAAATCACCTATAACCCCTAGAAGAGGTAAAAGCAGCCAAGTGCTATATTTAGTAGATCCCAGACTTGTAATTAAATGACAACAAGAGAATCAGGAGACAAGGTGACTAGGGAGAGTATGACTCAGCAAGGCACATGCTTTCCACTTTGGGACTGTCACACATTGTTATTTTGGGAGGAAAAAATTGATTTGAATTAATATAAGGTCCCGGACATTGGTTTCCTTGGGGATCAAGATATATTTATTTTCGGTAATGGGCATAAGATCAATGATGTAATGTGTTTTGTCAGAAAACAAACTTAAAGAGAAGCTCTTTAAAGCAGCCAAAAAGAATTTTCTGAAAAGATGGCTTCTTTCTTGCATGAATTTGAAAATAATATCTATTGAATGATCTCATTGACCTTGAGACATTTTGGTGAAGCCACCATTTTGATCTTTGAGAGTTTCTCATGGGAGTGGGAACTTTATTTTACAGATGCCTCAAACCTTTATATGTTATAACTTACATTACTATTTTATATTGAATTCCATTAGGTGAGATGTACTTTGATTAATATAGTTCATATCATACTTTCTCATACTAAGATACAAAAATGTAGCTTTTATTAACTCTATTCTTTACTAACTAAAGTCATTTAAATTATTTTGTATACTACAAATATGTAATAACCCTTAATAAACCTTCTCATATTAGTGATATCTTCATAATAAATGCCATTCTTGGAAACCAAGTGTGGGAAAGATAGTTTAGAATTAGATTTCCCTTGTAGGGAAAATTGTGTGCTTCGGTGGAAAACCAAGCATGTTTTCAGCACGTTCAGGGTCATCTGACCCTGATTCTGGGTAGACTCTGAGTCTTTCTTCTTCCTTGAGTATGTTTTACAACTGTGAAGGTCGTAACTGATTGCAGTGCAAAATAATTTTTGTTTATAGACTTGCAAAACATTTTCCATCTGGTGGTTCAAGTGACTTCCCTCCCCCACTACATGGAAAAAGTCAGTTTGTTCCCAATTTGTAAATTCATTGTAACCATCCTTTACTACATATAAATTTGTGCTTCCATTGCTGCTCTTCTGAACTGGTGGTAACATCTTATTGTTGTTCTCATTAATGATGAGCTAAATACAATCATTAACATGTGTTCATTTTCTTTTATTTATTTTTATTTTTATATTTTTAAAAATTTTTAATGTTCTTTTTTGAGAGAGAGAGAGAGAGAGACAAAGACAGAGAGATAGAATTTGAGCAGGGGAGGGGCAGAGAGAGAGGAAGACACAGAATTGGTAGCAGACTCCAGTCTCTGAGCTGTCAGCACAGAGCCCAACATGGGGCTCGAACTCCTAAGCTGTGAAATCATGACCTGAGGCAAAGTTGGACACTTAACCAACTGAGCCACCCAGGTGCCCCAACATGTGTTCATTTTACATCTATATGAGAGTCATGACTTCATCCTATTTTTGAAAATTATCCTTTTCAAATTTCACCCAAATGTGATACTCAAATGTCATCTCTTGAAGAAGACAGAGTAGCCTCTTCCTGTCCTCACTGTATATTGAGTCATATTCCTTGTTGTTTCTGTTGTAATATCCTTTGGTATGGTTGCTGTTTAATCTGTCATTTTACCTCCTAAATGTTCACAGGTGTATGTTTTGTTTTCCCACTCCAAATGTCAGCTCTTTGATGGTTAATGCTTCTCTATATCCCCTGCAGTGCTTAACATAATATGTTACACAGAGTATGTGATCAGCTTGGTAACTACTTGTTGAATAAATAATAATGTTGAGTTTCCTGTTTTGTCTGTTCTCTGTACTTTCTCTGTGGTCCTTGGCAAAGTTACAAGACTTGTATTTCCATATCACAAATTGCAAATACCCTACGAGTCCCATGCTCCAAGTATGAAACCGGCAACTGGGTTATTTCCCAATGGCTTTTAATTTTAATTTGTCATTATTGTTTCATTTTATTTTTATACGACAGCAGTACTCAGTGAAAAAAAATAATCCGAATCTATCCCAGGTTATGAATAGATTTTAGTCTTTTCTGATGCCTGCTTCATGATCTTAAATGATCTGGAGGAATCTTAGCTCTGAAGCATTCTGCACCCAAGGTTTGAATGTCTGGAAGTCTCCATCCCAAGGATGAATGTGGAGAATGAACACTCTCCTGAGAAGTGAAGCAGTGGAATATGCCTTCTAGAAACCTAAATGTAATGATGGTTTGTGTATATTTAGCATTTAATAAAACACTTTAATATACATTTTCATATTTGGTCTTGAAAGCAACTGTATTAAAGACAAATATACCATTCCTCTATTTTACAGCTGACTAAACTGAGGCTTTATTAATTTCAGTGACCAGAGATTTGAAGCTAGGCCCCTGGCACCATAACTCATTCTCATTCCACTAAACCCAGCTATTTTCCTTATCATGGGAGGGCCTAACCTTAGGAGCATCATTTCATGGCATAGCCTTTCCAGGATGCCATGGATTCATCTACATCATATTCTAAATTTTGCCCAGAATGTTTCCTGGAAAATTGTACAAAGATAGCTGTTAGTCAAACATGTTTGTTTTTATTTTCTTTTTTAAAATATTTATTTATTTATTTAGAGATAGTGAGAGGGGGAGGGCAGAGAGAAAGCGAGAGACAGAGAGAGAAAAAGAAAGAGAAAGAGAGAGAAAAGGATTGAATCCCAAGCAGGCTCCATGCTATCAGAGTGGAGCCTGATGTGAGGCTTGATCCCACGAATCCTGAGATCTTGACCTGGGCTGAAATCAAGAGTCAGATGCTCAACTGACTGAGCCACCAGGCATTCCATGTTTGTTTTCCTTTTTAAACATGAATGGGGGCCCAGGTCTAACTCAGATATTGAGTTCTCCTCTGTTTTGTTCTTCTCAGAATCAAGAACTCAAGCATATGACACTTTCACATTGGACAACTCCACTCAGGTGACTTGCTTCCCAAGGTCTGTTCTGATCACTGTTTACACAGTGATGGGAAATTCTGGATCTTCAGGAATGTGGCAGGTCTAAGATTGGTCTTGGATAGTCTTTCCCCGTTTTGTCACATATTAGAATCCAGATGTCTGGGATCAGAATCACTACGGATGGGGCTGGGGAAGTGATTTTTATAAGCTTACAAGGTGATTTTGCTGCCCACTTTTGGGAAAACACTAATTCTAGGAAATTTAATTTGGGGAAGATCTAAATGCTTGGGAAACAAATTGCACAGAAGCCAGAGAAGTGTAAGAGGTGGATGCATAGAGGCCCAGTTGTCCCAGAAGTCACTGCTCTGGCTTTAATATCTTTGACTCTATCCTTGTATCTCCTCTGAGGTGACTGGAGGGGAACAGGCATAAAAAGTGGCCCCAGACCATTCTCCATAATTCCCTAGAAACATTTGTTCTTGGCTGGATCCACAGAGAATTTTGAATCATCTGTATAGCACCAAGTTCATAGAGCCCTAGAATTAAGTATTGAAGGTGCCTGCAAGTTTGTTGTTGTTGTTTTTTTTTAGCTAAAATGCTAATTACAAAAATAAATTCTTACCTAGAAGTGTACTTGAGTAAAACAAATATTTAATAAAACATTTAGCAAAAATGAACTGAAACTAACATGTTCTCCTGAGAAACAAGTAACTGGAGATCATGCCTTAGTTCAGGAAGAGCGTGGAGTGCACAAAACCCTTTGACGGATTCTGATGACCTAGTAAATTCGAAAGTCCCTGCCACTTACCCAAAGGTGTTTCATGGTGGGGGCTCTGACCCCTCTCTAATCTTGGCCTCCTCAGCTCCCTTCCTTGATGACACTCTCCCACTCCTCTGCCTCCTTGCCTCTTCTCTTTGATGAACATGTGGCTTCCTTCCTTGCATCTTTCAGGTCTGGATCAATACTGATTTCAGAAACCTTCCAATCATCTTTAAGACAGTATCACCCCCATCATCTTTACTTTGCTTTATTTTTTCTTCAGAGCATTTAACCTCTACCACTGCCCACACTCTGACTTTGTGTTATGTATCTGTTTGTTTATTGGTTTTGACTTTTATGCAAATGTACCATAGGGAAAGCTCTTTGATTTTTCTACTGCTGTGCTAGTTTCTGGCCCATGCAGGCAGTTCAGTTCGTATTTGTTACATGAATGAATGAATGGATTCTCATGAACCTGTTCTACAAATTCCATGAGATCCCAATAAAAAGCCCAAGGGATTTTAAAATCTTGATCAAATGATTAAAAATTCATACGTATTAAAATTTAGAATATCCATACTTTTTGTAATAGAAATTCTACTTGCAAGCAATTATTCTGAAAAATAATTGAATGAATATTCAGAGATATCTATACAAGGATGATTGTCACAGAATTATTCATTGAGCAAAAAACAGACAATAGTTTTAGGTCCATTGATTAAAGCTAGTTTGTACAATTTGTGGCTCATCAAATTAAAAGATTATATCAACAGAGACATTGCAATAATTGGAAGATGTTATCAAATAGAATATGTAATAGATTATGTAAAATATATGCTTTGTGTTTATATATATATGTATATATATATACACACATAACATGTCTGTAAGAATACATATGACAGTATTAACAGTAATTATTTATTATTGCTGAGAGGACAATCTTCACTTATTTTAACCCTTTTCCTTTCCTACAGTAACAATTATTTTTAAGATAAAAATATTTTATTTTGAGAAAGAAAAACTATCAAGTCCAATTCCTTTATTCTGCAGATGAAAAAATTGGTCTTGAGATACACATTGTGGTTGTGTGTGTGTGTGTGTGTGTGTGTGTGAGTATTGAAGATGGAGATAAAGAAGTTCATGCAATATAGTCCATCAGGAGGTACCTGGGTGGCTCATTCGGTTGAGCATCTGACTTCGGTTCAGGTCATGATCTCACGGTTCCTGAGTTTGAGCCCTGTGTAGGGCTCTGTGCTGACAGCTCAGAGCCTGGAGCCTGTTTCAGGTTCTGTATCTCCCTCTCTCTATGCCCCTCCCCTGCTCATGCTCTCTCTCTTTCTCTCTCTCTCTATCTCAAAAATAAGTAAACATTAAAAATTAAAAATAATTTTAAAAAATATAAGCCATCAGGAAAAGAGGAGCAGGTTTGGTTTAACTAAAAAGCTGAGAGATGTTTTATTTTTCCTGAACCAAATAGCTATTTTATGAACCTAAGCTTAGATGTCACATTGCCTCCTGGAAACACACTTGATTTAGATGTAGATATACTCTGTTAATAGAATGTATCTATCTCAGAATACTAATGCAGCGAAATAAACTCACACAAAGGATCTCTTTAGATAGATCTCAGAGAATCTTCTTGCTTATTTCAACCCCAATCAAACCTACATTAAAATATTAATGTAAGGATTAAACTATACAAGTACCAGGTCAGAGTGGAAGGAGATTACAGGAAATAGAACCAGACGGCTATTGCATCCTCAGGCATCAGGTTGCAAGGTCAGTGTGTGAGCTCCTAAGAGACAGCTACTTGCATAAACCAATAGCATAAGGAAAAAATATTTCTCAAAGATAACAAATTATGTAGGTTTGTTTCTGCCAAGAAAATAGTTACTTATTGTTTAATGGAAGTGGTCTTTGCTCAACATACTTGTTTGAATTTCATTCCTGAATATTTTAAAAGTGAATCATATACATGTGAGGCTAAAAGAATTTGAAGAGTTAATTAAATATTTGAGAAAAAAATTATTCTTCTGAATATTCATTTGAATTCTAGTTAGTTAACAAAATGTGTAATATTGGTTTCAGGACTAAAGTTTAGTGATTCATTGCTTATGTATAACACCCAGTGCGCATCACAACAAGTGCCCTCCTTAATACCCATCACCATTTAGCCCATCCCCCACCCACTTCCCTCCATCAACCCTCAGTGTGTTCTGTAGAGTTAAGAGTCTTTTACTGTTTGCATCCCTCTCTTTACCCCCTTCTCTTATGTTCATCTGTTTTGATTCTTAACTTCCATATGTGAGTGAAGTCATATGATATTTGTCTTTCTTTGACTTGTTTCACTTAGCATAATACCTTCTAGTTCATCCATGTCCTTGCAAATGGCAAGATTTCATTCTTTATGGCTGAGTAATATTCCACTGTGTATATATACCATATCTTCCTTATCCATTCGTCAGTCGATGGATACTTGGGCTTTTGCCATAATTTGACTATCGTTGGTAATGCTGCTATAAACGTTGGAATGCATGTACCTCTTAAAATTAGTATTTTTGTATCCTTTGGGTAAATACCTAGTAGTGCAATTCCTGGATCATAGGGTAGTTCTAGTTTTTAACTTTTTGAGGAACCTCCATACTGTTTTCCAGAGTGGCTGCACCAATTTGCATTCCCATCAACAGTGCAAGAAGGTTCCCCTTTCTCCACATCCTTACCAACATCTTTTGTTTCCTGTGTTGTTATTTTTAACCATTCTGACAGATATGAGGTGGTATCTCATCATGGTTTTGATTTACATTTCCCTGATGACAAATGATGTTGAGGATCTTTTCATGTGTCTGTGAGCCATCTGGATGTCTTCTTTGGAAAATTATCAATTGTGTCTTCTGCCCATTTCTTAACTGGATTATTTGGTTTTGGGGGTTGAGTTTGGTAAATTCTCTATAGAATTTGGATACCAACTCTTTATCAGATACATCATTTGCAAATATCTGAGAAGTTAAATTTTTGAGAAGTCTAAGCAGTGAAGATATTATGTGAGCTTGTGATGTCAGTTTTAGGGAAACATCTCAGGCTACAGCTGGAGAAATGTGCCCTCTGTGGGTGGGCATGACTCCATGCGACGGATGGTTTGGCGAGCCTATTCTTTGGGGAAATTGGGGGAAAAGGCAGCATGGACACAGTGAAGGCTAAGACAATAGTGGGGAGGCCTCCTTTATTTCTCTGTGCTGAGGTCTTGAGGAGGATGCATCTCAGCAAAGACAGAACACGGAATCCAGGAAGCATAAGCAGGAATCCTCGCCACTGGGAGCTCGCGATTGCTACAGTGGATCATGGATTCCCTTCTCCATCCCTGCTTGCCTTTCCAGTGTTATTTCCTCTTCCCCACATAGACTGTCTGTTCTTGTTTCTTTATAGCTTTATTCTGTTTGACTAGTTTCTCAGCAGTTTTAGAACTTCCCGTTCCCTTGTTTGATGCTGGTTATTTACATTTATTGTCCATTTCCACTTCAGTGAACCCCGTCTGTTCATTTTTTAAAGGCTTTTTGCTTCTTCCTTTAAAAATTTCTTCTTTTAGGTTCTTGTTTTTAATGTATCTGCAAAAAAAAATGCATCTATTTTAATTCCTTATAAAAATTTACAACTTCCTAAGCCATGTTTGATTCAATTCTTTAAACTGAACTTGCTAATATTATTGGAGTTTTCATTGCATTTTCTTTTCACTCCATTTCATTTTACCTTGTCCTTAAATTTTGCCTTAATCTTTTAGCCATCTATGTGCCCTTGGTCACCCTAACTTAATTTTTTTTCTGTTTTTACTTTTCACCCTTCTGTCTCTGTCTTTCTCTTTATAAATAATTATAAAATGATGTAAAGGCCATTTAGCCAGAGAAGCAGTGATCGCTAGACGCTCCTCACCACAGACAGCTATGGGAGCCACTTTCTCTCTCTCAGTCTCTGCAGCTTCCGCTCGGCTCCCCTAATGGAGTTCCTGGTCCACTTAGGGATGGCTCTTAAAAAAACCTCATCTGGATACCCCGGTTTCCCCCTGGCTGTATTCTATTTGTGTGCCTGACACTTCCGACTTCGGCAATCGTGTTTCTTCCTCAATTCTCATACCTCCCAGTCCTTACTTGAACGACATCTGTTTAAAACCTTTTGTCTGTTGTATCTGCTATGACATTTGAGGTAAGTGGCCCAGGGAAGAATATTAGGTGGCGACACTGACAGGCCACACCAGAGATGGGGCACCACAGGCAAAAGTCCTGTCTGGCCAGGCTCGTCCTTAATAAAGAGCAAAGTGGTGTTGAAGTGCATACGGGCACTTAGGGAGGAGGAAAACGGGCCTCCTTGCAGCGACTGGATGTCCCTATTGACGCCACTTCCCTAGTGGAGCATAAAAATATATTACTTTTCAGCATCTCCTAGAGCTGAAATTCCTCATTCTCATTATGGGGTTTGGAGGGAGTCTGTTCAGAGTAGCTGTTTTTTGTTTTGTTGTTGTGTTTTAAGGGATAATTATAAGCTTGCTTGATGACAATCTTAATTTGTTAGGCTTCTGAAACTACCTGGAGTGTCCGCTTAAGGAGAAGAAAGGCCCATTTTCTTAGACGTGGACCTTATTTTCGGGCAAGTTCCCCCAGGGCAGAGGCCTGGGCTGGGCTTCTCTCATCTCCAAGGACATGCATGTCTAGTGCTGGGCAGAGCCCCTGAACCTTCAGGATCGACATTCAGGTTGTTGATGGAAATACCGAAGTTATACACGCCTTCTCCCTAGATATCTTGTGTTCCCTAAGAAAGTTCTCTCACCATTAAGTGAATTCTCTATTTTTCCTATCGAATAACATCCCATATATAGATAATGTTTCAAGAAAGGCAACATCTACATTTAACTAGCTGAGTAATCTTGTCTTTTTGTCTTATATATATGGCACATAATATCAACTTCATTGTAACCTTCTTAGAACAGGGCAATAATGCTTCCTACCTTTTGTACTCCCATGGTATCCATTTATTAACCAAGACATAGTGGACATGTAGAATGTTGTTGACCTCTTTTCTTTAGGGCTCCATATTTTTGGATACTTTATAGATTATACAAGTAGGAAAATGGCATTATTTGAACAGTGTCCTGGATGGTGTATCAATTAACATTTGTTGAATAATAACTTTTTTAATGTTTTATTTATTTTTGAGAGAGAGATAGAGACAGCATGAGCAGGGGAGGGTCAGAGAGAGAGAGAGGGAGGCACAGAATCTGAAGACAGGCTCCCGGCTCCGAGCTAGCTGTCAGCACAGAGCCCGATGTGGAGCTTGAACTCACAAACCATGAAATCATGATCTGAGCTGAAGTCGGACACTTTACCTACTGAGCCACCCAGGCACCTCAACATTTGTTCAATAATAAAACCCAGAAACCCTCAGGGACATACTCTCATAAACATTTCTCATGCATCTGCTCATTCATCCCATCCAGGCTGGGTTTACATCAGGGGCTCTGCTGATTTTGGCTAGACTCACGCAGACAGACATCTGAGGTTGGCAGGGTCTGGGGATCTAGGCAGGACCTGGATGATGAAATGTAGCTTCACATATTTCTCGTGCACCGAAGCCAGCCTTCTCATGGTGCTGGTGGATGCAAAAGAGAATAAGCTACCCCCACTACACCATCAACCCCCCACACTCCCCTCATAAAGCTCTTTTCAAATCTCTACCTACTCCACTTCTGGAAATATCATATGTTGGTCAAGGCAAGTCTATGGCTGAGTCCCAAATCAAGAATCATGGCAGGTCACCCTGGACGTGGTGGGAGTGAACTACACAGTTGTAGAAAAAACAGTGCTGACACAAGGAGATATGAAGACTTAAGATCAAATGAGGCCACCTACCACACATAGTGTTGGCTACTATAGACTAGTTACCTGGAGAAAACTGTGGATGTGTATTTCAGGGAGAGATGACACTGGTCATATTGTGCCTTCTAATATTCTGCCCACTGACAGTGACTTCACTGACCCCTGCTCAGACTGACTCCTTATGCTTCCCTGATTAGCAAAGCCTGTCTCATATCTTTCTTCACACTATTGGCTCATTAATCCAGACACCTGGTTATTGCCCTCCTATTCACATCGACCTATTCAATTCTCATTTATCCTTATGCGTTTCACAGGGCACAGATCAAGACCCTTTTCCCCCATGAAGTCTTCCTTCTGCTTCATACGAAAATGTTCCTACCAGCTTTCTAAGCTCTCGTTGCCCTCACTTTCTCCAGCATAACACTTAATTATAATCTAGATGCTATTTTGCTCTGATTTCTATGTATGTGCAATTCGTAACTGTCCAAACAGAATGCAGGCTCCTTGAAGAAGTGGGAAAAATTATAGCTTCGAGGACTGGAAATTTGAGTCCTGGTGTTGGCTCTGTCATTAACTAGTTGGGGGGGCAGGCATTTTAGTCTGTGTCTGTGCATTGCCATCCTTAAACTGTGGGAGCTAGAGCAGAGGATACCTACTAGAAGGCACTCCAGTCTGTAACATAGGCTTCTTTTCAGTTTACCATAGCATCTCATTTAGTATGCTGTCAAGTACAGGGTAATGTACTTGCCTTTTATAGATTGATAAATTGATTATTTTATTTTATTTAAAAATGTTTAAATGTTTATTTATTATTGAGAGACAGAGTGTGAGCAGGGAAAGGGCAGAGAGAGAGGGAGACACAGAATCCGAAGCAGACTCCAGGCTCTGAGCTGTCAGCACAGAACCCTACGCAGGGCTCAAACTCACAGACTGCAAGATCATGACCTGAGCTGAAGTTGGACGCTTAACCAACTGAGCCACCGAAGGTGCCCCAATAAATTGATTATTTTATAAGCATAATGAGGTATGTGAGGGCCTCCCCAAACAAACCCTAACCTTATACTGTATGAAACCATAGAATTGGATCAATAAAGCATAGTAAAAAGTTACTCACCGTGAAAAAATGAGATGGCCCAGAAATGTTGGAGTTAGCTCAATGATCTTTTATCAATAATAATCACTTAGAGTCATGATAAACTTAGTCAATATAATCAATGCATTCAGTATCTTAAGTTGGTGAAAAATGAATATTCCATATCAATGTATAGGTCAGATCAAACCCAACCGTGGTGGAGGGCATTACAAAGTCATGGAGAAAAGAAAGCAGATGATGGGATAATATAGATGGGAATACAGTCAAAATTTTCAGAAATGAATAAAAAAAGAGATTCTTTCAGTAGTTATAGCTTTGGCGATTTGTAAGGTCACTTGTAGAGGTGACAACGATTTCTCATTTGGGTTTTGATTCAATAAAGCTACCCATCAAGGTAGAGAAAGTTGACACTCTATTGCCTGTCTGCTATTGAGAGTGTAGATCTTTCTCCCTACCATACACTTTGCAAGCTAAACGGTATCATTCATGTCAAGTAAGATTGGTGGGGTTGGTTTTAGCATGGGAGTGTCTCATCCTAAACTGTGCTTGCTTGGAATCTCTCCCTGCTCTCTTAGCAGGCTACACACTATTTTTGATTATTTAGGTCCCTGTGATGTGTGCAGCACACAAGAGGTGACTTCTTATCTAAGTGCAGAAGCTGCCTGATAAACAGCAGGGATGAATAATTTATAAGGAAGCAGTATGGAAAGTGGCATTTCACACTTCTTTCCATGTAAAATGTCGCATGAATTCCAAATAGGCTAAACGGTTTGGTAGGAAACAGAAATCTAAAATCGCTAGTGAGAGAAAGGAAAGAGAGGGCTCTATAATGTAGTAATTGTGGGATTACTCAAGAAGGATTCTGATTCAAATATCGCTCTCCATTGATTAACTGTGAAAACAAATTATAGCTTCTCAAATCGATATTAAGAAATAATTATTATATACATGGAAATAGCATCAGTATGGCAAATAGGCTTGGATTTTCTTCCACTCAATTTCAGTCAATTTACAGTAAATGAATCCTGAAAAACTGCATTTTTCATTTTCTAATCATGCAGTAAGCCCTCCATTAAAGGAGAGCCCCAAAATGGGGTTTGATACATTATTATGCATCATATTGCATAGTTAACATTAGTCCACTTAATCAGAAAATCTAATCAAATTGGGTCTCTGAATTCAGATCATCAAGCCATTACTAACTCTTTATTACTGAAGTTGGTTGGTAAGATTAAGCTAAAAATATAGAAGATCAAACTCTTAAAAGATTGCTTTTATTAAGTCCATTTGATAATTAATGTTTAGTAAGTTGTTATTTTTGGAAAGCAAAACATTTCAAGTTATTTTATTAACTTCTTGAATTATTACTTAATCTGGCTTGTGGTAATATATCCTTGTTTGAAGAACTAGAGTTCTTAAAGAATCTGTTAAACATCCTTATATATGAAATATTATAAGGAACACGGTGGGGGGGGATAGAAAAAGATTAAGTTATTGCTTTTATCTTTAAGAAACCATCATTCAATCTGGAGGCGAGAAGGGCAAGAATGAACATTTTCAAGAATTAGACATAATGAAATGGGTTACAGCTCGTTTGGTAGATTCAGAGAGAAGAGATCATCAGCCTGGCCTGGAACAGTCATGGAAGGCTTCATAAATGACCAGAAAGTTTGTCACTTATTTTTCAACCTTTCCTTCTCCCTTCTGGACAAGTAACTTTTCTGCCCCCGCCTCCTCACCTGCACTGCCAGCAGCCTGAACTATGGTGGTGTCTTTCTACATGACAGCCTTGCACTCAGCCAGACACTCCTAATGCGTCTGCAGAGCTCCTGCTCGGTCAGTCTTCCTAACAGCTCCTCACCCTGCAGAAAGCACCACCTAGTTTGGCTCGTGAGCCAAACACGCAAAGTCTTTCTTGAAAGGTGCCTAACTTGCCTGTGCTTGCAGAGCCAGCAAGTGGTAGAGCCATGACCCACACCTAACTGCTTCACTTCCAAAACTCATGTGCTTATTCAGAATATCATACTGTAATCACACATGGATTCACCTGTGAATTCTTCAAGAACAGCAGAGTACCGTGTCTTATTTATTTCTGTACTGCCAGTGCCATGCCCTCATCAGATATTCCACAACAATCCGCTAGGTAATTTTGGAAATCTTTTTTTTTTTCAATATTTTATTTCTGAAAGAGAGAGAGACAGCATGAGCAGGGGAGAGTCAGAGAGAGGGAGATACAGAATCCGAAGCAGGCTCCAGGCTCCGAGCTAGCTGTCAGCACAGAGCCCAACGTGGGGCGCGAACCCACGAACTGTAAGATCGTGACCTGAGCCGAAGTTGGACGCTCAACCGACTGAGCCACCCAGGTGCCCAATAATTTCGGAAACCTTGTACGTTGAAGGCGAAAGACCCAGTCAGGAACACAGAGCCTAAACCAGGTGCATCAAGAGAATTTCCATAATAAGGAGAACTAGCTGAAAAAGTCTTAGGAAGCCTAAACAGATATAAAGGGGAGCTAGTGTTTACAGGGTACAGCATTTCAGCGTTCCAAGATGAAGAGGGTTCTGGAAACAGATGGTAGTGATGGTGTAAGGACACAAGTCTAAACCATACAAACTCCATGACAGGCCTTAAGTTTCCCCTCTAAACTAGAAGGCCTAAGTTTCAGTTTCCCTGAAACTATCAGGCAGCTACACACTGCCCAAGGCCGAAGAAACTGCCCACCACTTCGCGCCACCACGCTACCTTGGCAACGCCCAATCAAGAAAGGCCAGCAACTATAGATAAATCTCAGCTGCCTAATGTAAAAGTTAACCCATTAGTCACCGAACAAGACTCTAGGCTCGCTCTATGGTTGGTTGAATTTAAGGGTAACCTGAATGTTGTAATTGGATCCTGCCAAAAGTAACAGATACTCTGGATAACATGTACGGTTAAACCCACTGTCAATAATGTTGTATAAATATGATTGGATCACTGTTTCCATGACACAATTTCTGTAACTCCCCCATCACAAACCCCATAAAAACCCTACTCTGCCTTTGTTTGGGGCTCTCAGCACGGATTGGTGAGGTCTGGGAGCCCGAGCTCGAGCCCGTAATAAAGCCCTTTGCCTTTGCATGCGTGACTCGGTCTCCCCGGTGGTCTCTGGTCGTTGAGGATACTGCGATCTGGGTATAGCAATGGTTGCCCCACAATATGAATGTACTTAATATCACTGAACTGTACCCTTAAAAAGAGTTAAGATAGTACATTTTAGGCTATGTGTATTTTACCACAATCAAAAAAACTGGAGAAAAAAGGGGGACAAGAAGTCAACCAAGACGTTAGCATCGACAGAGAGTGGACCAGTCATAGGGCCAGAAGGACAAAGGAGAAGACAGCATTGCCAGGGCCGAGGGGACAGGCTACCTGTGGTGAGTGAGGACCACAGGGGAAGCCGGTCATCAAAGCAGACTGAGGAGTATCATTTGAAGAAGTCAGGAGTAAGGGAAGAGCAGGAAATGGATTTTCCAGAGCAAACAGGGACAAACCCGGCACAGGGAAGGGTCCTTCAGAGAGCAATTGCTGGGGTGTAAGCACAGTAGAAATAAACAGGGCACCTGGGGGGCAAAATGAAGGTGTCCAGGTTGGAAGAGACAAGGAAATGTGCATATTTGGGAGAACAGACACAAATGTTTCCATCGATAAAGGGAGGGCAAGTTGAGGGGAATCTTTAAACTTAGGTGGAAGTGTTTTTACAGAACATCATTAAATGTTTGCAAACAGAAAGCACCGAGTGCGCTCTTTAGTAGCATAGGCCAACAGCACAGCTCCACTACACATTAGAGGTCAATTGGAAGAGTTTCCAAGCCACAGACTCAAACGCTATGAATCAAATAATAGAAAGTTGTGATGTCATCTCTCACAAACTCATTCCTCTAATGAGGCATTGATTGCTCCACATAACAACCTTATGAGGGAGGTGTTACTATTACCCATCAGGAAGCTGAGGTTTAGAGAGGTCAAGTGATTTTCAAGGTCCCTCGAGTGGAAGGTGAGGGAGCCAGGGGTTGATTGAAGCAGTTAGAAGCCAGAGCCCATGTGCTGACCCATCTCGTGCTGGGCTCCCGATTCAGCACACTCAGCCCTCCGCTTGCTATATTTGGAGATCTCTGAAGACAGATGGCAGCGCCGTCAGTAGCGTGGTCCGATGATTAGTCACTCCACAATCAATACGTGATATTTAATTTTAATTTCCGAATGACTTTTTCTCCCTGTGCTTTATTTCTTTGTCCAAGTAGAGAACATCTGCTCTGGGACTGGTACTTATTTAAATTCAATCTCTTTCCTTTCCACACAAAACCACTTCCTGTGCACTGACGCAGGAAAGAGAAAACGATTCAGTTCAGGAGAAGCGATCTCTGCCCTCAGGAAACTTGAATACATTTGAAAAGCCAAAATTGCCGGAGGAAATTGCCATCAATTTGAGCTCCTTTGTCATTTCTTTACAGGTTTTGTTTTTTATCAAGAGCTTTTTCTAGTTTCTAGTCTTTTGCCCTCATCAACTGCATGATGGCCTTGGCTTTCACGGTTTTTTCCTCTACTGCATTGTTGTGGTTTGGAAAACCTTGATGGGTTATTTGATTCTTTGAATGAAGCATGGTAGGTTTGTTTTCCTTTGCAGGGTCTTGGATGCCTCTAGAATCCTCTAAGACATGGGATGTGGTCAGTGCTTGAGTGGATCTCACCAAGGACCCAAGCAGATTCTCTCAGTCGTTTATGCTGCAAGCAAGACTTGTTCTATTTAAAAAGAGAGAGTCATTTAGAAATATTATAAGAAATGAGAAACTGTTCAGAACATATTTTTGTTAGGGCTGTACCTGGGGTGATTTTTGAGTTGGCTGTACGGAAAAACTAAATAGTCACAGCTCTCCACCATTCCTTCTAAACAAAATCTTCTTTAGGACAGAGAAGATGTCTCCAAGCACAGTTGGTATATTATTATGCACACAGTAGGTAATTAATGGTAGTATTTTAAATGTCTGTGGAGGGCAGCCTGAGAGGCACCTGCTTCTGGAAGCAGATTTTGCATATCTACTGAATGGCATAATAGGTAGTTTCTGAAAATATCAGTCTTAGAGGAATCATTCTATCCATACTTTACTCTTCGTAATTATGTCTGAAACTTCTCCAGTGATGAGGTTTCTTTTAATTTGTAAGTATCTAGAGAGCATGAACCAGGCTATGCTATTTATTATGAAAAGTTCTCAGCTTCACCACATGAATAGACTTGATGTGCTTGTTCATTTACTTAGCTTCTCTGGTTAGCAGGCATCAGTTTTGTCCTTGACCTTATAAATGTGTTTGGAGTGTAGGGGAGAAATGTCTCATCAATATATATTTCATGGACGTCTGCTTTGGGCAGGACAGTTTTAGATAATAGGTGTGGGGGAGGGGCTTAAAAATCAAGCCTACATTGACCTTGATCAGGGCAACCACTTGGTCTAGGCCTAAGACGATTCCTGGGCCTTCTGGTTTCAAATCTGGAGAAGTCTTGGGCAAACCAGGAAGAGCTGATCACCCTACTCGCCGTCGAAGAACTTGCAATCCAGTTGTCCAGAGAAATGCCCATAAAAAGTGAGAAAAAAAGTTAAGTGCTCTCAAATGAGAGGAGGGAAAAGTGATTTCCAGCTGAAAGGATTTGGGGCCAGGTGAGTGCAAATCCCTTGATGTAGCTGGGGCAGGGGAGAAAAAAATAAACAAACGGCATTTTGTTAAAGATGGCCAAAATGATACAAAACAAAGGGAGACAATGTTGTCTGTGATTCCTGAAAATTAAGGATGACAGCCCATCACTCTGGAGAACTTGCAAAGCATCTCTGCTGGATAGAGAGCAACCAGGGCCAGATGGGAGGAACACTTAAGACTGGCTGAGTGTCGCCTTCTGAGAAGATGGTGCAAACCTGGGAATAAGGAGAGCAAATTCTATATAGAACCTGAGGGATATTCCTGAATTTGGAGTCGTCAAGGTAGCCTGTGGGCAGGCAGAGAACACACTTCCCTCAGAATCACTTCTGCTGCTGGGAATTACGGGATCATCCAAGGCAGTCCCTGTTAGTGCCCAGACTTTCTTCCAGTATGGTTCTGCCAATAGAGTGGGGTAAGGCTCTCCTCCAAGGCCCCCCCCTCATAAAACAGAACTACCTGGACATGACAGCCTTCTAAGGAGGAGCCTGGATCCGTGGGCCCATCGTGGAGACGAGGAGCGCCAGATACAGAGGGTTGGGCCCGGAGCACACAGGCGGGACCTCACCGATTCCCCTTGTCTGTCCACGGCTCTGCTCTTCTCGTTTCTTTTAGGCTGCTGGTTTCACTGAACCTGTAAAGCAAACCTAAGTAAAAACAGACAAACAAAATCTTTTGAGCTTAAAATTTGAGAGGCGATTTCTCCCCGCAAGCAGATGGACAGTGAGGAGACACAGGAGGACCCGCCTCCTCTGCTTAGGTGCAAACAGGAGGCTGGGAGAGATCTCGCCTCTCTCAAGGATGCACAAAGGGAAAACAGCAAACAGAAGGCCTGTGAAAAGATTTTATAGCTCAAAATAAGGAGAGGGACAAGGTACTCAATATCCAGGAAAAGAGCTGGTTTTGAAAAGATTTACTACAGGAAATAAATTATATTTGGGCAATACCTGCTTTATGATGTCCGTAAACTATAAGACAAGACGGGCTTTTATATAAGGAGTGAAAGACGTCATGGAATCACACAGGCTGAAGTAAAACAAGCTATCTGAAAGTCAAAGAAAGGGAAAGGAAAATTATTCGAGAAAATCAAAGATGCAACAGTGGAATTTAAAACTGTATTAGAACCCATAAAAGAATGAACCCAACGCTGCAGAACTTCTAATTAGTAGATGGGAAACACACACAAGGAGCTGAATTAAATAAACTGAAATAGAGAAAGGAAAATGATGAGAAAGGCATGGCGGAGAGGAGGTCTGGAGTTCGAGTACATTCATATTTGATGTTTTTGAACCTGAGACTAACACAAATACAATTACTTAAACACACAAAATCATTTTCTGAGCTGAAGAAAGACCGAAGCCTTCCTATAAAAAGAGCTCAGTGAGTAGCTGGGGGAAGTTATGAAACATGGAAAAATGTTATTGAAAAGAGAGCAACATCTAAAGTTTTTCTCCATAAACATTTGGAATTTCAACAACAAAATGGGAAGAAGACTAAAATACTGACAGCGTTCTTCTTTTTTTTAATGTTTATTTATTTATTTTGAGAGAGAGCATGAGCATGAGTGTGTGAAGGGGAGAGAGAGAGAGAGAGAGAGAGAGAGAGAGAGAGAATCCCAAGCAGGCTCTCAGCACGGAGGCTAACATAGGGCTCGAACTCACGAACTATGAGATCATGACCTGAGTCGAAATCAAGAGACAGACACTTAACTGACTGCACCACCGAGGTGCCCTTAGAAATCCTTTTTTAGTTGTTTTATTAATAAATAATTGGAAATACTTATTTAAAATAAATAACTTCCATATTACTTATAATGGTAGAAGCTGGGAATAAATCTCCTTATGCTATCATATAAAGAAATTATGGTATACCATATTCTAATTACCATAGAATACTATGCAGTCATGAAAGATATGTTTTCAAAGACTTTAATACCTAAATTAATGTGTTGTGGGTTAAACTCATCTTGTGTACTTCAAAATTTTCTGAGTAATTTTATTTATGTAATATAAAATTATATTATTTTTATAAAAACTGAAGAGTTTGCCCCATGAATGGTAATTTAGGAACACAATATTTGCAGCAAAAACAGCTTAGAATTACTATTCAAGACAACGAATGCTGACTTTTTTCAGAAATACCACTTCTAATTTTGGAGAAAAAAAATCTTAAAACTCAACAGTTTCAGGTCAAAGTTAAGCACAAGCTGTATTTTATATTGCATCAGATTTACTTGTTCTTAGGATGATCTGCAAGAGCTTTAAAAATGTAAAAAGAATATGTGAAGAATTATGTCACACGGTCAGAAGAGGGAGCTTGTAGATTGCAAAGAAAAAGGCACCCAAATCCAAGCACTCTATTATCAGAAGTGTAATATTATTTCAAGTCCACGTAGTGAATACTAATGGAAAAGTATGTAGCCATAGAAATATTTCTTTATGATAACTTAAAAAAATCTGTCTTGTGTCATGATTTAGTGAAACATTAAACTTAACTTTATTCTTCATCCAGATAATTTCATTTCACTCTAATGTCTGTCTTCCTACTGGGCACATTTGACCTTTTTAAGTGTTGCTGATAAACAAAAAACCTGGCCGATTGAAGTGTATACTTGTCTGCTTTACCTTTTTCTCTCTTGCATGTAGTGGGGTTGGTAAGTGAGCCAGGGAACAAGATGGCAGACAGCAAGAAGTCATGAACACCTAACTACTGAATAATTCATGATCTATTTCTTGCTATTTAATGAAGACACATGAGCAATGTTCTCTTTCAAAATAGTTCATTAAATATAAAAGTTGAAGGTGAATCAGTCTAATTGAAGGCTTTTCCTATGTCAACAATCAGAGTTCAAAACTAGTGTTCCTGTGCCCAGCACCTGTGTGAGCTCTTTATAAAGTCCGCCACGCTTTGGACATTCTATAGTAAACTATCACACAGTGAGAACCAGGAGTGAGTCCTATTTTATCATAAAAACCATGATAATGTGAGGTATTAACTAAAGTGCGGGATGCAACAACACTAAGGATGATTATTTTTAAATGAGTGTTGATTGAGCTCAAGTTCTGCATTCGATTGTTGGCTCTACATCTGGAGGGAGAGGTAGGAAATTTGAAGTGAGTTCACACGTATCGTCAGTGGTGTTCAAATTTGGAAAAAAAATATGACAAAATACAACAAACAGGGTTATTGTTTCTTAGGTTAGTTATCTTACAGGAAGAATTTGAAATGGTTACTCAACACTTTTCAAATATATGAAGGTTGATCAGACCCAGAGGGTAAGACCAGATGCTTCCCATCCTACGAGTAAAAAAAAAACGACAGTGAATTGTGAATTTCAGTGAATTCTGCAAAAACAGTGGAAGCGAGTAATGGGAGTTTAAGCATCTCCTGCTCTTCAGTGTGGATCGGTGCTCAGCTGGTGTGAAGCCTGAACCTGAACAACCGTAACTGTGTCCTCTTATTTGCATACAACTGGCTTAGATTAGCTTGAGTTTTTTTCTGAATTTACCCATGCCACTGATTTAATTTGACAAAATTGTTTGGTAGGGTCTAGACACTAAGTCCAGTGACAAGGAGACACTAAGTCCAGTGACAAGGACAGGTATGGCTTCCTGCACCATAAGGAAGGAGGAAAAGGCTGGGGAGAAAGAAGGAATCTCCACATCCAACGTGTAGGCGGAAAGTGAGGAGTGTAGGGAAAGGAGGGCTGTGATTCAGTCGGTAAGAAGAAAAGATATTCTGTCTCTTTTTTATTAATGTTTATCTATTTTTAAGAGAGACAGGGGCGCCTGGGTGGCTTAGTCGGTTAAGCGTCCGACTTTCGCTTAGGTCGTGATCTCGCCGTTCGTGGGTTCGAGCCCCGCGTCGGGCTCTGTGCTGACTGCCAGCTCAGAGCCTGGAGCCTGTTTCAGAGTCTGTGACTCCCTCTCTGTCTGACCCTCCCCTGCTCACACTGTCTCTCTCTCTCTCTCCTAGAAATAAATAAAAAACATTTAAAAAATTAAAAAAAAAGAGAGACAGAGCACGAGTAGGGGAGGGACAGAGGGAGGGACACACAGAATCCGAAGCAGGCTCCTGGCTCCCAGCTGTCAGCACAGAGCCTGACGCGTGGGGCTTGAACGCACGAATTGCCAGATCATGACCTGAGCCGAAATCTGCACTTAACTGACTGAGCCACCCAGGCGCCCCAAGATATTCTGCTTCTTTAGTGCACTCTTTACCTTCTCTTTCCTGTCACTAAGCAGCTATGTACTTTTTCTAAAAGATGAAAACTTCCTAAGAAGAGGAGTGAAGAATTCTATTTTATATCCAAAATATGCTCAGGGACATTGTTTTTACTTTTTTGTTTGTATATTTTTATGGATGTGTGTTCCCTGAGCATGGCCACATTTCATATATGTGTGGTACCTAAATCTGTGACATTAAACATTTATTTACAAGCACCATTTATGAAGTCCTGACCTCATGCCAGACTTTGGGTGAGGTGTGATGGATGCAAAGATGCATGAGACACAGCCTGAGAGGCACACAGCCTGGTGGGGAGCCAGCCATGTCAACACATTTAAATACTTCAATGGTAAGATGCAGGGAGCCCCGGAGGTGGGATCAAGCACCGGGAGAGAAGAGAGATAAAGAGGAGTGGCCTGCGGTTACAGAGTTGACCCTAAGCTCAACATGATCTCTCTCCCGAAACACGTCTTTGGCTAGCTCATCACCTGAAGTCATTTGATTTACCTTTCCTTTTTCTTGTCATAGGATTTATGAGAGGATTTAACTTGTAAAGGGAAGAACTCTGTACCCAGAGTCAAAAGCAGCGATCTTTGGTTTTGTTAGATCCCAGTATCCTCTTTTCCAATTGCAATCGATTGATTTTGTGGTCTGCATCCTTCTAAGTTGTAAGGGGTACTTTTGAATACTTTCCTGATGTGTTCTACATGACAAATTTTGTCAACTAGCATAAAACATGTGTTCTGTGGCTCCTTGCTAACTTACATGCCACATTTCCCAACACAAGTTCAAAGCTATGCAAAGTTGCAGGTCATTCTACATCACTCTGGGTGTTGATGTAAGAGAACGCTTAGCTACAATTTGACACTTGGAATGAGTCACAGTGTCTATTTATCATGTGACCCTGCCCTGACATTGAACATATAGTTTTAAAGGAAGACTTCGGGTACCTGGGTGGCTCAGTTGTTTGAGAGTCTGGCTCTTGATCTCAGCTCAGTTCCTGGGTTGTGAGTTCAAGCCCCACATTGGGCTCTGTGCTGGGTATGAAGCCTGCTTAAAAAAATAAATAAAGCTTGGTCACCTGTGTGGCTCAGTTGGTTAAGCATCCGACTTGGGCTCANTCTGCCAACATGTCCTATAGGACACCGAAATGGGTAGAATGCTCCTTTGGTCATCAGGGGTGTAAAGCTGGACATCTTTGAAGATGCGCTGGGTAACCCAATCTCTGCTGTTGCAAAGTGATATTTATCTCCATTCTTATTTGGGNGCCAACATGTCCTATAGGACACCGAAATGGGTAGAATGCTCCTTTGGTTATCAGGGGTGTAAAGCTGGACATCTTTGAAGATGCGCTGGGTAATCTCTGCTGTTGCAAAGTGATATTTATCTCCATTCTTATTTGGANTGAGCTGGCAGTCAGCACAGAGCCCGACGCGGGGCTCGAACCCACAAACCGTGAGATCATGACCTAAGCAAAAGTCGGACGCTTAACCGACTAAGCCACCCAGGCGCCCCCCAAAATTAATATTTTTATGTCACCTTTTCTTAGAGTTCCATGGCAACTTTTCGATTCATTTTAAGTAAACATTCAGGATGTCTATGTTCATGAACCTGGACTCTGAGTTTACAAGTCCACTGTTCCATATTGAGAATAGAAATATAAGGGGTAAAATAAAATATAATGGCATTTAAAATACTTAATACTTAAAAAAGGCAATTATGAAGACGTAAAGGCACACATTCAACTAAGTAGCAGAAAAGACAAGAACACTTAAAGTTAGTGTGGGTGGGTATGCCAGTGATTGATTCATGTCTGGACCTTGACTGATAGTCACAGTCAGACAAGGCAAACATGCTCTGTAACAGATTTTTTCTCATAATTCCCAATACCCGACAGAGCTCTTGATATCATCCTAATTTGCTTATTTTTCTTCTTGGTGGTATACCCTCTCTGTCACATTCCATTTCCAGTTTCTGGGATCAGAAGAATGAAAACAAAAATCTTAACATAAAACTGTACTCAGGTTTGACAACATGTATGCCATTGTCCTTGCTCTGTCTTGCTTCTTTTCCACTTTTTCCTTATCAATTTTTGTCTTCTTGAAATAGAACTCACTCAGTCTTTCTGTGCAAATTTCTTTATTTCAATCAACGTCACTCTTGAACAGAAAGGTCAACCCAGTATGAGATGATGATATTTTTCTTAAGCAGCTTGAGGGTATCAATCCCTTATTTGTAATTTTTCTTGTTACCAGTAGAAAGCCTGTAATTATCATCCTTTCGTGGGTAGTTTTTCCTCTCTTCCTGGTTGCTTCCTCTGTCTTCAGTATTCTCCAGTTTCTCTTAACTAGGTCTAGACATGTATTTGGTTTTATTTAGCCTTCCCAAGATGTGGTTTATTTCATAATTAGAAAATTTATGGGGGCACCTGGGTGGTTTAGTCGGTTAAGCGTCCAACTTCAGCTCAGGTCATGATCTCACGGTTCATGGGTTCGAGCCCTGCATCGGGCTCTATGCTGACAGCTAGCTCAGAGCCTGAAGCCTGCTTCAGATTCTGTATCTCCCCCTCTCTCTGACCCTCTCCTGCTTTCTCTCTCTCTCAGAAACAAAACATTAAACATTCTTTTAAATTATGTCAGTCTTTTCATTCTTAGTTGGTTTCTCTTAAAATATTATGTCTTCCTTCCTTTCTCTCTTCTCACTTCCAAAACTAGTACCAAATGTATGTTTCAACTTTTCTTAAGGGTCACTGCATATTTTTAAGACATTTTAAGGCATTCCATTCTTGTAGTGTTGGGTCCTCATCAAGGGTGAGAACCTTTGGGTTTGGAAGGTACCAGTGCTGGGACTCACTGCCTAATACCATCTAGAGTTGATAACAAAGGTTGAGAACACAGTTTATATTGTGAGTGGCAGGTGGTGGGCTCTTCTGAGAAAGAACTTTCCGGATGCGTATTGTGAGAATGTAGTATTGGAGGCGTGGTGAGTAACCATTTAAAGTCTCCCTCATATTCCTTGAATAGTAACCAAATTCCTGAGATCTGCACCCTCCCTTCTAGTCTGTTCTTAAAGTGCTATCAGGAAATGCTGATGGCCAGTGTATTGCTTAGGATCACATACTCCAGATTCATCTTGAGGAAGAGAAAAAGGAGAGCCCACATGGGAGTCCAGACTATAAACATTCATAGTAGACTTTCAGGTCCTCCTGAAGAATCCAGCTTCTGGCTTTATCAATGACACTCCTTAACTTTGGAGACTGTTGACCTACAGTGCTCCACTTTATTCTGGAGCTTAGATTCAGAGTTTGATAATGACTGGAATGAGTGGGTGCCTGGAGTGGGAATTTACTGTTGGGATAGGCTTTTATTTTCTTTCTCTGAAAGTGAAGTAGCCAGGGCTCTATAAACCTATAGGGAACAAAAACCTCTTTGAGAGATAAGGGTGAGTTCCGTTCTGATGTCTTCTTCAGGAGTGGCTTCTGTCCCCTGCTTCTGTATATGACCTTCTAGTGAGTGACTCCTCTGTGAGGTGGCCATGGTCCTGTCTGTCTGGATACTCACCATGCAGCTATTTCTCCCAACCCTACAGCACTTCTAAGATCCTCTATTCATGGTTTCCTACTTTACCACATTAGCAACCACAGCCCAACCTCTTAACCTCCTTCACAAATCCTTCAAGTGTCCCCAAATCTTGGAGCCATAAAAGTTCTTTGTGTTTCTATCTTTCTATACAGATTCCTAGAAGCAACACTGTCCAGTTCCCTCTGCCTGCTGTTGGGGAAGGAAACTAGGGATGAGAGTGACAATTCAATATAAAAAATGTGATCTAGTTAAATCTCTCTCTAAGAAGTTGAGAACAAAGCCCACTAACATTGTGTAAACATAAAACATACATGTTAAGTTTTCTACAAAATACTTCCTGCCTACTGGGACACTGTGGTAGTGAGTTTCTCACTCCCCAACATCTGCAGTAAAATGGAATTTTAATCTCCGTCACTGTTCATTTCACATTTCTCAAAGGAGCCACAGCCCATTCTGATGGTATCAGTACCATGGGAAATATTTCCCATAGTACCCAAGGAGAACCTGGATTCATAGGAATGAGATGCAGCCCAAGTTTCAATAGCTTGCAGTTATTCTTACATGAACCAAATTAGGGGAAAATAGCAATGCTGAGTGACATTGAAGAAATATAGTTATAAAGGGCTTTTTTCCCCTGCTTTCTCACACCCTTCGATTGGCCATACCTGGACCTTAGTTTGTAGGAATCCATGTAACATTGTTTCCCATGACATTCTGGCCTCATCAAAGGAAGGAAATGCTAGCAATTTGTCAACAGTTAGCCTTTGAGATTTCTACTTTTACAAACTGAAGCTCTGATTGGCACCTGAACTTTAGAAGGTTTATTTAATGCTATAGAACTTCAATGTTTTCAGGTTACCCGCCAATTCAGAATTTTCTATATGTTTTATCTAGTGACCTGTTACTTACCTCTGCTTAGCTCCCTAATCTCCTTGCCTTTGAGGTTAGCTTCTCACAGAGTTTCTACAAATCTGGGCATGTGCATTGCCTGGAAACATGGACATAGGCTGGCGGAGATGGCACCTATGGTCTGGCTCCCTTGGGTAATGGCTTCCATTTTCCACCTCTACAAACTCAGAGCCGGTTACCCCCTAGAAGCTTGGGGCCCCAATGACAAGTGCTCTCAGGAACCACTTCCTGTGCCATTCTGTTTCTGACATTTATTTTCCCGTTGCTCCATTGTCATAGTTAATGGGTTACCTTGTTAATCTTAACAATTTTGGTAAATAAAGCTATTAGTAATACTCATCAATACATATCTTTATCTTTTTTGCCCCTGGGCACGTAGAAGGCTGCCTTTTCCAAGCTCTTCCAAGCTGGGTGTGGCCATACATTTATTCTAGCCATTGGACAGGAACTGCCAGGTCAAAGCATTCAACGGCCAGTGGGAGAGTCTCTGATACACCCTGTTATGGAAATCTATGGGGAAGCTTTTTGTCGAGATGGTAGGGTCCAAATAATTAGGTAGTTTGGATCCCTGAGATGCCTGCTGGTGCCTTAAGGACTTTGTGTGAATAGGGAATAAAGCCTATTGTTTTAAGTCATTAGGTGGGATTGCTTATTATCATAGTGTTACCCAGCCTCTCCTTATTCTACAAATTGTATCTACTTATTGGGTACATTTTACAGACGAGAAAACTAAGGCCTAGAGAAATAAGAAAACTTATTTGGTATCGCATATTAGACTGTTGAGCTGGAGTATGAACCTGCCTGTTTTTGTCTTCAAAACCTGATGATAGTAAAATAGCTTGGATAAGTTAATCAGCTAACTAATCTCTCCTAGACAGATAGCACTATAGAGGAATGCTAGCTTATGAGAAGCAACGTGAAAAGTCTTTGGAGGCATAAGTGAACACTCTTTGAAGAAGAAATACTTGAGATATTTATGGTGACATCTAAAGTTACCAACACAGGGGCACCTGGGTAAATCAGTCAGTTAAGCATTTGACTCTTGACTTCAGCTCAGGTCATGATCTCGAGGTTCATGAGTTCGAGTTCCGCATCAGGCTCTGTGCTGACAGCATGGAAGCTGCTTGGGATTCTCTCTTTCTCTGTCTTTCTCTGTACCGTCCCCTCCGCTTGTACTCTCTTTCTCTCAAAATAAGTAAATAAACAGTAAAAAAATAAAGTTAGCAACACAGAATTCTTGGAAATTTTCATTTTGGAGTGCCTTAGTTTTGTCCAGGTCCTCCTTTGTAACTGTTTGTAATTTGCGTTCTTTTTCTTGTGAGCTACTCAGAAGTGTAAAAAGATCCCTGCTGACAAGTATGGAACTTAGAACAAAATAAACAACAACTACAAAAGACCCTGTGCTTTGGTCTGACACAAACACCGGCTCATTCATTCAAGCTACACTGGAAGACATTAGGAATAACTACAGCCGTTATTACCTGTGGCAAAACACTTCGTCGTGGATGGACGCACTGCTAATGACCTCCCAGCTTGAAATATGGCTCTGAAAGTGTTTCTCGGTTTCCAGTGCAGGGTGACTAGTGTGTTTTTCTCCATTCTGATTAGTGCTTTAGAATCTCTGTGTGGTGCCTCCTGAGAACAGAGTGGGGCTCCATTTTGTTAAATACCGTGGGCCCAGATGATTGGCCTTCTCAGATCTAGCAAGTACTCACTTAACCTGTCAGAGGAGAGACTGTGTGGAGAAAATGATTACAAACTAGCTTCAATTACATAGTTGCAGTTCTTTAGTGTTTAGTAAGTCAAGATGGTTTCCTTATTAGTATGTTGTCCCATTTCATCTCTTTGAAGAATGACTCACAGAGCTTCTAGCTAGTCGTCCTTCAAGACCAGTGTCAGTGTGAGATACAAGTTAAGGCAGGGGGTTTTCAGGACAAGATTGCAAACACCTTGGCAGAAACGGTTCGGCCTTCCTCATGTCTGCGCACCCAGACCCTAGCCTGGGGCTTGGCTCTCCATAGGTTCTCGGTCAACCCCGGATGAGAGAAATGGCAGCAATGTCCTGTCTCAGCCAGGCTCAGATGCAAACTCAGCTCCCAACATCACTTCCTTTCTGATGCTTGGAATGGGAATTCTTGTCCGTAGAAGAAGAAGGAAAGGAAATAAGTGTAGCATTATAAAAGGGAATGTGAAAAAACTGAGGTCGGCCGGTAGATCCAGAAGCAAAAAACAAGTGTCCTGACCTCTCACGTTTCCCAATGTGATTCCTCCTGGACAGCTGTCTGGTCGCCAAATCTGCTCGCAGAACCTAGTCGAAGCTCCTAGAGGGAAGTGTTGTGGACGCAATGTGTTTCCACACCAGGTTTCCAAAGGATTATGAAAAGCAGGGTTTAATACTTTTAATAGTAAAATTTAATTAAACTAAATGTACCTCAGGGAAGAATAATGTATGCAAACATCGCAAAATCAAGCACCATGGTGAGAAAAAGTGAGAGCTTAATGTGGATGAATTCCAAAATATTTGGCTTCAGCAACAAAACCAACTTATTCTGTATTTCCCCTTAATATGTTGTGTGGGTCTTTTAACAGTTGGTTGTTTAATAATAGTAATCTTCAAGCTTATTTCTCCGATCAGCCTGCCCGTGACAGTTCTTCATTCTCAGTAAACACTGCGATACAATCAGTCTGCCGCAGATGCTCCTTCTTCTATTACTGCGGCATAATCATTTGGGGGAATCTGTGAAGCTAATACAAAATCTCGCAAAGCTATTCAGAAATATGGATTGAAAATGGAAGACTGGAAAAATAGCGTGTCATAGCCCATTAGCAACTACACACTGCTATTTAAGAAATTATTTTTCACACGTTTCCTTTTGCACACATTACTTTTAAAAAACTCAAGCTTGTTTGTTCCCAAAGAACAATGGGAACATTTATCCTAGAATGTTCAGTCAGATTCACCCGGCAAATACTAACATTTGCCCCGGAATAAATTATGTGGCTTCACTTAAAGTTCGCCTGTGCATTTCCTTCAGAGAGGAAAAGTATAGCTGGTATTATTTTTATGGAGAACAATTTTATTGAGAGGATGGTAATGTAAGTAGAATTTAAGGGTATAATTTCATTTATCTTTGATGAGCAAAATTCAGTCTTTAATTAAGGATTGGCCAGTGCTTCATCACACTGGCTATTAATTACTTCATTTCCCCCCTTTCTCCATTGTTGAATAAATATTTGTTCACAAAGCCTCCCTCTCTTCATCCTCTTTTATCATAGGTGTCTTTCTCAGACCATTGATCTCTCTTTCCAGAAAGATCCTTCTATATTTTATTTCCCAGTCAATGGTGTTAGCTTCATATTTGAATATACTATTCTCTCCTGAGACGCCAGCAATTTTACTTTTTTCCCAACTTCTGGTTAAGAAAAAAAACAGGATTTGTTTGTTTGTTTGTTTTGGTTTGTTTTTTTGTTGCTTTGTACTCCAGGAAGGGAAAGAAGGCATCTGATACATAGTACTTACTGTGAGCCTATTAATACATTCTCAGCCTTGTGCAGAGAGCTCTCATGACAATTTCCTATAATTTATAGAATGGAAAACTGACACTAAGAGGTACGAAACTTTGTCTAAAGTTTATACGCCGCGTATACTGCAGTTTTGGCATTCAGAACTGATTCATTCTGACACTCAAGCTCCCGATGTGTCCAGTCTCCCAAATCCTGACACAGAGGAAGGGGCAGTGTGAGGGCGCCTTGTGTTGCCAGAAGGACCCAGAACCACGCCTGTCTATGCCAGGTACTGCCTTAGCAACTGGCCTAGTTTCCATTTACAATGAGAGTCAGCTTTCCAATTTAACATGAAGACCCAGTAGATAATGTAGCACAAAGCCCAACTGTGAGTAAGAGCCAAAAACCAAGATTGTTGTAATCATTACCCCAAACACGGTGTGCATATCCTGGAGAATCCTGGAAAAGAGCCATAGTTATTTTCCTTCATTTGACTATTTTTTTAATGTTCAAAATTTCTACCCTCCACCCTCTCTGTCCCCTGGAAAGCCAAGCACTTACAGGTTACTTAGAGGAGTGCTGGACCTCCAGACTGTCCCCATTATGGGTGAGAGACACACCTCCTTCCTCCCCAGGCTCAGGGAGCAATGGGAGCACCCAGCAGCATTTGGGCCACATGTTTGTGAAGCCCCTGTCCTGCCCTCAGGGACAGGTTGGCAGTGACGCTCACCTTCAGCCGTGCGTGGAACGTGTGTGGACCCAGTATGTATAGAGCAGATGTGTGGGAAAGAGATGGGTGATCTTGACCTTGTCCTTTGCTGCTGGAGAACCACCCCAGTCATGGTAACAAGCTACAGTTTTCCATGATATCTCTTTGGAGATTCCTCAAACTTACTAGAACATACTGACATTCATAATTCTCACCAATGTGACTTTTCCATCAATAACTATCAAATTTGAAGTAAAGATTCACGATATTGATGAGAAGCACAGAAAAATGGGACAAAGTGTAAATTTCAGAGTCTGAAAGTGAAAATTTCCAAAGGGATCCTCCCTGCCATTCTCTTTGTGATGTCTTATCACTCCACCTCAGGAGAGGAAGGAGATGGCTCCTTTTGTTACTCCAGTCTCTTCAGCAGCCGAATGGAACAAAATGCAAGTTCACTGTGTATTATGAATGGGGGTGACTCTGATTTGATTCCTCACTTTTTATCCCTAAGTCTATACTGGAAATTTCTAATATTTCCTTTGGTGCTTATTCAAAGAATGTTTATCTGTCTTGTGTATTTCTTTAATGTTTTATTTTATTTTTGAGAGACAGAAAGTGCAGGTGGTGGAGGGGCAGAGAGGAAAGGGGGCAGAGAATCTGAGGCAGGCCCTACGTTGACAGAAGCAAGCCCAATGTGGAGCTTGAACTCACGAACTGAGGTTGGACACTTAACCAACTGAGCCACCCAGGTGCCCCTTTTAATGAGTTTGTGAGAAGCTACTGGGTGTGATGCTGATAGAAAGAGAAAATATGCATAAGGGCAAAAGTCTGAAAACCTTCCAAGTATTTCAAAATGCCCTTCCTCTCCCCAACAGCCCCCATGTAGGGCTGGGGTGATGTGCCAATTTGCAGTCAGTCACTTTAGGTGGTTTTAAAGAATACGGTGCTCTGTTATCCAGGAAAGGAGTGTGCTGAAATTCAGGGGAGGCTGCGAAAACTACACTCACCTCCACCTTACCTCCAACTCAAATCATCTGTCTTACCCACGTTTCACAAGTACCAAGTTGGACCATTTCTTGAACATCTGTCTAGTGAGAGGACACTGTGTTCCCAGATGTCTGCTTTATGTATGCAAGCACCTTCACAGGGGTGATGCACTAATCAACATGAACCATCACTTAAGGTATGAACAGAGATTACACTAACAGGCATCCTACTGAGAAAGCAGAGAGCTGTGTGAGGCAACATGGCCTCACTGAGGAACAAATGAGAAGGTTTTCCCACTCAGGGACCTTGAAAAGAAGGAAGAAGTTCAGGCAGGAGTGTCTTGCAGGTATGTGTGTGGGGGTCCTCTCTGTGAGGTTAAGTGAGGAGGGAGGAAGGGAAGTGACAGATGGGACAGTGGAAAGAGAGCCCAAGACATGCTCTATGTGCTGAAATATTATAGGACATTTTGAAGTGTAGAGGATTCCAGGGTTTTTTGTGTTTGTTTATGTTTGTTCGTTTTGTTTTGTTTTTAAACCCTCTTATGAGTCTGACCAGGAAAGCCTTAACCTTCTCCTCAGCTGGACTAAATGTTTAGACAGACTCTTCCTGCTTCAGGCTCCTGATCTTCCTCAGAGCATTTGCTTTTGAAAACTTACAAGTAGGGGCACTTGGGTGGCTCAGTTGGTTAAGGCTCCGACTTCAGCTCAGGTCATGATCTCACGGTTCGTGGGTTCGAGCCCCGCATCGGGCTCTGTGCTGACTGCCAGCGCAGAGCCTGGAGCCTGTTTCAGAGTCTGTGACTCCCTCTCTCTCTGACCCTCCCCTGTTCACGCTGTCTCTCTCTCTCTCAGAAATAAATTAAAAAAAGAAAAAAGAAAACTTACAAGTATAAATTCTTTCTCCACCCTCTTGATGTAAATCATGTTAAAAGCCTCTTGGCAGTCTCACCACCCAGGACTGCCTGTCATTCTCAAGGACCTGGAGTCTTCCCTCCGAAATGCCATCGGCAAGGAACACGGCACCCATTCTTACAAGCGTCTGCGGGAGGGTAGGAATCTAACTTATTCCAAGTTATAAAATTACCTCTTGTCATGAAAACAGGAGAAAATCTCTACTTTTCCCTTGGGGAAGGCCAACTCACAGAGATGCTCTAAGATCTTCCACCTCAGTTCTGAAACCTTCAGCCCTTAGTTTCAGGGAGGTTGAGGAGTGAGTTCAGTCTTCTCTCTCCTATTGCAATAGCCTTGAATAAAGCCTTCCCTGCCTGGTTAAATGTGTGTGATGCAATTTTTGCTTTGATAGTTGCATGAAATTGCTTGCCTTTCTTTCTTATGCACATTTTTACACAACAGAAAGAGCTAAACTCACCAGCTGCTTTAGACTTTGCACAGGCCTTTGACAGAGTGGAATCTGGAGGTGGGGAAAGGGCCTCTGTGGTGATGGTGCACCAAGGCCCACACACCTGATTCCTTTGTTAAAACAAAGCAAAACACAAAGTTCACGTGACTGCGGTTTTAATCTCTGTTTGCGTAATAGTATTATTCTTCTCATTTTTTCCCTGTAGTAATTTTCTCAGGCTCTCCGGTCTTGCTCACTTCAATATATTGAGTGCTTATAAACAAACCTTAGATCTCTCCTGGGAGTAGTAACAAAATGCTAACTGTGGTCCTTCTATAGAGCTCTGTTTTATGGGCAAATTAGAGAACTAGACTCAGAAGCATGGATTCTGCCCCCAAGAACCCATGCGACTTAGGTAAAGTACACTCCGTGTCCCCAGTGCTCTCCAGGCTAGTGATATGTAGAAGCCTACTAAGCATTCCTACTATGATAGACCCTTTATTTATTTATTATGAATGAAATCCTTTCTTTTTTTAAAGTTTATTTATTTGATAGAGAGAGAGAGAGAATGGGAGGGGGGAGGGGCAGAGAGAGAGAGGAAGAGACAGAATTCCCAGCAGGCTCTGCACTGACAACACAGAGCCTGACATGGGGCTTGATCCCACGAACCTCAAAATCATGACCTGAGCTGAAATCAAGAGTTGGACGCTTACCCAACTGAGCTATCCAGGCGCCCCCATGATAGACCCTTTAGATAATAATCTTATCTAATGCTTATAACAGTGAGAGGAGCAACATGTTGTTAGCTCTGTTCCGCAGATAAGAAAAGACAGAGAAGTTACATATGATGCTCCAGATTTCACAATAAAGGTGTCAGAACTATATTTCCAAATCCATTCTGGTTGGCTTCAACATCGGTGGATTTCCTATGCCTTTGCCACTTCCTTCCTGTAAAATGCGAAACTGATAACTGATGGATAAGTTTACATTCCAAGCTTGGAATTCTGTGACCTTGACCTCAGAGGGTACTACTATCGGTGAGGGTTTTGGGCCCAGAAAAGTATGTACAATCCAGGCCTTTCAAGGAGGGCAGTTGAAAGAGTTTTCTCTCCCAGGAGACTTAGCAACTTTTACCCCCAGTGGGTCCCCAGTTAGGGTAACTTTTAAAGGGGCTTCTAAGTGGTATGAATCATCACAGGTTTAGCTAGAGGGCAGCCCGTGGTCTCTCCAGTGAGCAGATCCAGATTCCATGTTTCCATGCATTTTCCCCTCTAAACTCAGAAAAGTGATATTTATAGTCAAACCCTTCCTGAGAGGCTTATAGGGTGTAGCAAATGAAACTGTCCACGGGTGTCAGGCTTATTCATGGCATTGCCTACTTCTCTTTTCTTTGCCCTTTGATAAATAAGAAACGTCATCTCTCTAAGACTTTGTTCTGTTTCTTAAGGAGTGGTGAGAATAATACCCATCTTATGGAGATTTTCTAACAGGTGGAGGAAAAACTCAGAGAGCCTTGGGTTCTCCAGACTCAATGTATTCTATGAAAGTAATTCCTGATTATGAACAGAGGCATTTTATTCTTGTCAGGGCTGGCGGGGGGTGAGGGGTTCTTAAAGGAACCTCAGTCATCACCTCCTTTAATGCTCTTATTTTACTGATGAAGAAAATGCATGATTCTGTGATGTTAAGAAACTGTAGTCAGGCTATGTGTCCAAATTCTCNCCGCGAGATCATGACCTAAGCGAAAGTCCGACGCTTAACTGACTAAGCCACCCAGACGCCCCTCTAATGGTCTTTTCAAATAAAGTCTCTCTTTACCTAAGTCCAGTTTGTTTTTATTCGAAATTTCCATTCAACACTTGCTGTCTACTATGACCCAGACTCCGTTAACCCACAATTTTGCATTGCTACGTTTACATTTACTATCTATGCATTGTTGCCTGTCTGTCATCAGCCTAGGTCTCCTTTCCTTAAATACAAAATAAAACTACTTGACCCTGACTTATGTATATATCTATATACGTATATATATGTATATATATAGACTTATGTATATATCTATATACATACATATATATATATATTTATATCTTCCTTCACACTCTGGACCTCACTTTGTACAAGATAGGGGCTCAGTGACTGTGTATTGTTAGACAGTTTATATGTTTTTATTTATATAATTAATTCATTAAGTGATATGTGAAACACCTCTTTTGTGCAAGTGTAGAAAAAATGAACCATAGGTGCTGATCTTTAAGAATGTGTGGTGTAGCTGAAGAGCTAAGAATCTCTGTCAGGAAATTAACAGTTAAGTGACAAGAAAGGAGTGTATAATATAATGACTGTGGGTAAAAAACTCCTGGAAGAGAAGGGATTTTCAGTAAGCCCTGAGTGAAACCAAAAATGAGGACAGAAGGAATCTGTCCAAACAGGTGGAATGGTTGAGAAAAGGCTGGAGCTGGCCTGGCCAGTGGGAAATCATTTAGGAAGTGGTTAAATTGAAATTCTGAGAATTTCATGAAGTTCAGATTGCAAAAGGGCTTGATTTTTCACTTAGCACATTTTTTAACCGATTTATTGATTCATCGCAATTAATCATGATTATATCCAATTAGTTACATAGTGAATTTTCCTGGCCCAAGTTATAGGGGTCAAAAAGGTGAGATGAAATGGACATGGGTACTTTTACTGAACAGGATTCTAAGAATTCAGTAGTTATAGACTTTCTGCCTTATTGATGCAAAATTCATGATACTTTTTACATTTGTTTTGATGGAAATTCACCCTAACATGATTCTTCAAAGTGAATGAATGGAAGAGGTACCTCTTCCATGAGCTCTTCCCAGGGCACTCTCTGTGTGTCTCCTCTTGAAGGGGTGAAATGGGTCTTCTTAAACTTCTTTGACAGTAGGCAAGAAACTGAAATTTTTCTGGGTTGTTCTACCTCAAAAACTGATCTAGTACTAAACTTTTCTTTCTCCATTGCTTTTTTTTTTTTTTTTTTAACATCTTACAGTTTGGGGACACAATTTTGCTTTTGCTTTTGGGTATGCTTATGCAGTCCGTCAGATAGATACAAAAATGGAGAGTGGTGGTCCTTTTCCAAGCTCATGAAAACAACTAAAAGTATAGAAAGAATAGCCACCATGACAAAAACAAAAACAAAAACGTGCATGAACGAAAAACTTTGGGTCATCAGTAATTTTTTTGTGCTTCCCTCTTTGTTTTGTTAGCAACAACTGTTAGCAGTTATACCTAATTATTTTTCTTTAAAAAATATTTATGGGCACTGTGGTGGGCACTTCCATATAAAGAGACCAGAGGAGTGAGTAATCAGAGCTTGGCTATCAAAGGTCCCAACATGATGTGGAGCATAATTAGCAAAGAAACCAAGCCAATCATGGTGGATGTTCACAGAATAGATGCTCCTCCTCCAATCTCTCTCCTAAGATGACTTTGATTTTTTTGTTAGTTTAAAGAGATTCTAAGGTCTGAATGATAGTTAAATGTAGAGAAACACTCTGCTTGACTGACACACCAGATCTTTCTATTAACTGCCAAAGTTGGTTCAGATTAATGATGTAGTACCCCTGTGTAAAGTGCACACAGTGATAAATTAAATGTACACTTTTAACTAGGGTATTCTTTTAGGCTCTGTAGAGTTTGGAGAGAAATTCCTGCTTAACATATTAGGGGTTGAGATGATGGGGAATGATGTTTGTTTTAGCACTAACTTCTTTTGTGCATCTGTGAGACAGGGGACATTTCAGATGCTCAAGGAGAGCCAACACACTGGTTTGTTTTGCTTTGTTCCATGTAGGGGAGTTGTAGCCTCTTTAATTCTCCATTTTTCAGATTCTAGAGACCAAGGCATGAATGATAGCAATTTAGTTACCATGTTCTATTTCCGGCAGAATTGTTTGTAGTTTAGCTCAAAATATCTATCTTCTTAATTTTAACTGGTTTTGCCAGTTGCCAGTTAAACCAGATTGCAAGTGAAAATGAATATCATCAACACACTTAAATATTTCTGTGCACTATACAAAGCAGACTGTGGATGATTATAGACTACTGGGAAATGTGTTTCCACAGAAACTTTCTTGTAAATTGCTAGGAGTGTGTTCGACTTTAAAATTACTTGTAGATGTGTGCTCAAAATTTCAGTAAATTAAAATAAAATTTATTTTACTTTAAAAGCCTATTATATTTTGAGCATTGAAATTACTCTGTATGATACTACACTGGTGGATACATGTCATTAGAGTCCATTTGTCAAAACCCATAGAATGTACACTAAGAGGGAGCCCTCATGTAAACTCTGGCCTCTTGGCAATAATGATGTTTCAGTGTAGGTCTATCAATTGTAAGAACTGTACCACTCTGGTGGGGGTTGTTGTTAATGGAGAGGGCTGTGCGTGTGTCGGGGCTATACAGAAAATCTCTGTACTTTCCTCCCAATTTTGCTGTGAACTTAAAACTGCTCTAAAATATAATGTCTACTCAAATATAAAGTAAAACAGAGAGTAACATTCTCTAAGGCAATAATTCATACATTCATCTATAATTTAAATATGGTACAGGTAACATTCACACTGTATACAAGATAACTCTGAATGGCTGTATGATCATTTTATTTTTTAAAATTTTTTAATGTTTGTTTTTTAGAGAGAGACAGAGTGCAAGTGGGGGAGGGGCAGAGAGAGAGAGAGACAGAGAAGACAGAGACAGAGACACAGAATCGGAAATAGGCTCCAGGCTCTGAGCTGTCAACACAGAATCTGATGGGGACTTGAACTCATGAGCCATGAGATCATGACCTGAGCCAAAGTCAGACACTTAAGTGACTGAGCCACCCAGGTGCTCCTATATGTGATCATTTTAAATATTCCAAGTCACTGAGCATTCAGTATGACACTGCTGACCACTACTGCCTGGCGTCCCTAAGTACCTGTCCTAGTTTACCCCTTCATTTCATTACTTTTCACCTGAATTGCTGCAACAGCCCAACAGACCCCTTTCCTTCTGTCAGCTCCTTCATGATGAATGCAAACTTGCTTCTCCAAAATGGTTTTAATTAACACACCTCCCTTTTAGAGATCTTCAAGAATTACAAATTGCAGAAAGAAGTCAGATCACTCAGTTCCTGTATGGACGTCTATGCTGCCAGGCCCCCTGACTATTCTCATTCTTCTTCTCATCACCCTCTACCCCTCTCTCTGCTAACACAGTCACACACTAACTACACCTTAATATATATTCCAGATGCTCCTCTCACCCCCAACTCTGTTTTTTGGCTCATCCTGTTCTTTTTTCTAGAATGTTCTTTTCTTTCACATTTCTGTATGTTAATATCTTACCATTCAACATCTGTGTATAAATGCTACCTGTTTTAAAAAGCCTTCTCAGATATCCCCCTTGCTTCTCTCCTCCCCCTGTATGCACACCAGATTATCCTTGAGATTCCGCTTCTCTAGGAATGGCATTCACAATATTTACTCTCTTCACAGCATGGCTACCCACTGATCAGAACCTAACTGGCTGTAAACATCCAGGATGTTCTGGTTGAATGGCCAGCCTGCAGTGTTTAGACTCTCTCAGTTGGTTTCCCTCAAGTGTCTTAGGAAGAGTCCACAGGCCTCTTTCTGACTACTGTGCCCCTACTCTGTGTGTCCCTATCACAGCATGAGTCACCCTGTGCTAGGATTTCCATGCTCTGTCAGGTAAAATGTCTGGCATACGTAAAGATTGGGTAAAAGCTATTGGAAAACTGAGTGAATTTTTTAAAAAATGCATTGAGGCCAAAGACTGATTTTAATCATTTTCCCATAATAGCTTATAGTCATCGCCTCTATAAAATGCTCAAGAAACATTTGTTGAATTAAACTGGAGCCCTTGCTCTCCAGTGAAATCTCGCTATTAATCAATCGACAACTGTAGTGATGATAATGATGATGATGATGATGATACCAAACACTTATGTGGCATTTACTCTGTGCTGACACTGTAATAAGAGCTTTTATATACTTACTTAATCCTCACATCAACCTTTGAGGTGGTTCTATTATTTTTCCTGGAAGTTCAGGCACCTTGTCACTGGCATGGCCAGGCTTCTATTCTGGGCAGTCTGACTCCAAATCCTATGCTCTCTTGCTCTGAATTCATTTTTGATGAAAGCAGATCTTGATCTAATGAACTTGTAATAGAAGTACATTGTTTTTCTTCCTAACCATGCTCCTGTCCACTGACCACGGATGCTCTGCGTCTACCCCATTTCTCTATAGAGCATGTTCAATCAGAATCTTGTAAATAACTGTCTTAGAGAAATCATGTCCCTAAGCCCTACACACTTGAGCATTTTCCCCTTTGAGCTTTCCTTAAAATAATGTTTCTCTGCCTCCATTTGTGGGTTTATTCCTTCACGGTTTCCCAGGTGAGGATAACTCCTAGAAGTCTGCTCTCCTTTCACCCTGCCTGACCACGCAGATTCTCAGTGGCTGTGTTATACCCCAGGTATCTACTACCACTAATACCCCAATATCTTTTCCTCTCGTCCTAGTTTCTTACACACATTTCTGTCTCAAGTCTCCAAAAACAGAGGTTGGCTTTTTCTTTTACAATTATAAAGGAAGCACCTAGGGGCACCTGGGTGGCTCAGTCAGTTAAGTGTCCAATTCTGGATATCAACTCAGGTCATGATCTCACGGTTCCTGAGATCAAGCTCTGCATTGGGCTCTGCCCTGACAGTGCAGAGCTTGCTTGGGATTCTCTCTTTCCCTCTCTTTCTCTGCCCCTTCCCCACACTCATGGACACATACTCTCTTTCTCTCTCGTACACACAATAAATACATAAACATTAAGAAAACAAGAAGGACATAAAGAGTACCACTCCCATCTTAAATCACATTCTCAAACATTCATCCCTTAATTAGTACCATGACTGGTCAGCCTCTGTAATAGAGAAACCTTAAAAATATCCCAACAATAGCTTCTTTTATACTTAAAAAGAAAAACATATACATGTGTGTATGTGTGTGTATCTATTTTAAATCTGTATCGTCTAGTTCTCATTTGTATCTACATCTACACCTGTACCTCTATCATCTATATTTTATCTACATCTGTTCACCTGTACCTGTACCTGTATCTCTTACATTTATTGTCTTGCTTTGCTTTCTTCAATTCTTTTATTTTGAGTCAGATCCTTGCTATTGGCTGATGCCAGTTTCCCATGCAGCCTCTCCCTTCCTCTGGTCCATCATCCTTCATATATACATATATATTTTTCTAAGTAATTACACCAGAATCTTAATAAGGATCATCACAGTGGTCACATGATTTCAATTCCTTTCTTATCTGTATTTTCCAAATTTTGTGTGATGCACATACTTTCATGAAACAGTTGCAGTCATTACACTTTTCACAGGAAAACGTAATAGTAGCCATTTTAGAAAAATGCTAAAGAACGATTATTTTTTTCTCTTAAGTCCTCATAGGCATTAGATGTCCCCTTCTCAGCTGCTCATCCGCATATGATGGTTGACTCAGGCTCCGGCCCAACCTCTGTGAGTGAAGAGCTGTTCGCTGAGAAGTGAGATCACCCTTAATATTTCCTTCCTTTGCTGAGAACTCTGAGGCTACGCCATCCATTCCATGAATATTTACTAGATGCATCTTAGCAACCAAGGGCTTGGGCCAAGTGAGTGAATGGTGATCAGCAAATCCACATCTACCTTCTAGTTCGCCACAGATTTTAAGCTTTATATCCCCTCTGTCCGTAGCACAGGATAGGCGCTCCAGAGACTTCTCCAAATAAGTAATAGTGATTTAAAATTCTTAACGATCTACTGTATTAAATGGTCAATAAATTATAATAGAATTACTTAAACCTCCATGCCTCTAGTCAGGCAAGAGACGTATTTCATAGATTTAAATTTTTTTTTAATTTAAGGAAAAGCACTTTTACCTTAACATCATGCTATATATGTATATCCCTGTTACATATCAGTGAGGTGGCAACCACTTTGAAACAAGATAAGATGCTGGGTGTCCAAAATAATATTTAAAAAAACAATACTTTATCCCTTTTTACTCCCTCAATATTTAGGGTCCCTCTTCACTGCACTGCTGTATTACAGGTATTGCAATATAATTTCAATGTTTCTGTTTTTTATAATACCTGTTTTCTAATAGGTATTGAACACATGCTATGTGCCTAGTCCTGTGGCAGGCATTTTACATTCCATTGTCTCATTATTTTCTCACAATAATGACAAAAAGTAGTTACTTCTTATCATCTGTATCTTGCAGATGAAACTGAGGCTTTCAGAGTCATGAGGTGCCTTGCCAAGGCCACGCAACTGGTAGTGACACTTGACCCTGGCGTCAGAGAAACTGACAAGCAAGTCCCTGCCTGTTCCAGCATCCTGTTCACATGGTGCTTTCACTGTTGCTTAAGGGATTTTAGCTGCGTTCTAACATCCTTGACAGCCTGGTTTATGTCTGTTCTGTTAAGAGACAAGTTAGCAAGTGTGTACCTGCTTTCAGTCTAAGGAGCCCCCAGCTCATGTTAACTTAACCAAGGAAGCAACACTTTATAAAGTCTCTTGGAAGCCAATGCCATGATCCAGTCTTTCTGCAAACTTCTACCTATTGTGTGGGATGGTTATCAGTAACTTGTATCTGTACATGTTTGTTTTTGTATTCTATCTCTGTGCAACCTCAGCCTCCTTAAGTAATAGAGGTGCACCTTTCCTGTGTGTTACTCTCTACTCTGAATTTGATTCTCATATAGAGTGACCAGAACATTCTAAAAATGAGAAATTTGGGGTTTTGCTAAATGAGTGAATTGGGGGAGGGTGGAGGCTCAGTTCAGCTTCACACACTGAGCTCTCTAAGGTAGAATTAAGCTACTCCAGTAAGAAATGTGCTTTAGTTCTTCTTTGCAACTGTTCTTTTTTAAAGTTGCTATCAATGACATGCAATGTCACTGCCTGATCCTAATGTGAAGTGTCAGATCAAATCAAATAATAGTGTCTGTTTAATTGTTTTGCAAATGAACAAACCCAAGTCACTTACTTTCAATGTAGTTCGACTTTATAGAGATTTAAATAGAAAAGTTAATTCTCTGAAAGAGTGATCTTTTCAAGTTTTCTGAGCTTCTAGTGCCTAGCTATTCATCAGTTTGGCTCATTTGACCCAAATGAGGAGAATAGAAGACACATATTCTTAGACTGTGACACCAGCACCTGTCACCTGTCACCTCCAGGTCAGAATCTTAAACTGCTCTCTAACATAAACTGAAGAAGTCAGAGAACCCTTACCTACTGGAAAATGTGATTTTATTTAAGGCTGCACAACCAGAGCCTTGGATGGAGGTGTTCGACATGATTGGCAGCAGCACTTGATGATTTACCCGGGAGCACGGTGATGAAAGTTACAGCCAGCTGTCACCTTAAAACTATTGGGGTGCAGGGCTTAAGGGGTATCTTTTGATTTATAATTTATTGTCTCTCTGGTGGTGGGTACTGCTCTTATCTCACTCTCATCCGTGTAATTCTAGAGTGTATAGATATGGTCCTACCAGTTGCCAATACATTAACATACCTCTATACCGGGTAATAAATAATCACTGTCCTGAGCCCCCTTAGTGAACTCTCTCTCTAACCCAGGACCTTCCCTCAGGACTCTTGGACTTTCCCACGGTCCAAAATAAAGGAAATACCCATGACACTGCAGGGCTCTCTTGGGCTTATTGGGCATCAATACCAAGCCCTGCGCCATTTTGTTGTTAAATATTTTAAATATTGGCCCTGAAATGAGAAGTGGAGAACATCAGTGGGCTGGCTTTTATACCGCATCAATATAAGAAATACTCTTTTTACAGGATTCTTTGGATCTTTTACAAAATTGTGGTGGAGGATAGTATCTGTTATTTGTCTATTGCCTCACATTACAGGATTCATGTGATGAGTTTCTTAATTTCTTTGGAGGAGACTTGTTTTTTCTGGGAATACAATCTGCTTCTCTAGAAAACCTCTGGTTTCTTTTAACCAGGCAGAATATATTACAATATAGTTCTCTTCCCAGCATTAAAATTAATACTCAGTTAAACAATGAAATTTTATCAGTACTTGGTATGTCTCTCTTCCCTCCTAAAAGATTAGTTTATTAATTGTTATTTATTACTAATTTTACTAATAAATTTTATTTATTTTAATGTAATTTAATATTAGAAGTTGCATCAAAAATTTTGAGGGGAGGGTGATAGGTGGTTTTTATAAAAGAACCCTAGGGGCGCCCAGGTGGCTCAGTCAGCTAAGGGTCTGACTTTGGCTGAGGTCATGATCTCACTGTTCATGAGTTCAAGCCCTGCATTGGGCTCCATACTGACAGCTAGGAGCTCAGAGTCTGGAGCCTGCTTCAGATTCTGTGTCTCCCTCACTCTCTGCCCTTCCCTCACTCACGCTCTGTCTTTGTCCCTCTCCCTTACTCTCAAATAAATAAATAAACATTAAAAATATTTTTAAGAAGAACCTTAAATGGAGCATGTTCTGTGCTGTACGACGAGCTGCAGGATGCTGTACTACATTTACTGCGTTCTCCCAGACAAGATCCACGCCTACAGTCTTATCCATCTGAACTCAGAACTGAACTCTCTTTTATTATTGAACATGAAATAGGTTGGAAGAAATACTGAAAACACATGTAATCGATCATGTTTTCTACTTGAGTCCGCCTCTGGGATTTGTGCTCCCCGGCAGTTGACCTAGCCAGAAACGGCACAGGAAATCTTTGAATTAATAATATATTGTTATTATTATTTTGCCTTTTGCCGTGTGTATTGAAATACTCTACCCATGTGGATCCAGCTCTTGATAGTCACTTAGTTCAGGAATGGTTATATTCTTTCCAATTGTTTCCTTTTCCTACCTTTCTTGTAGCTGTCCTACACGAGCACATCTATTCTGTGGAATTATTGAAAGCAGAAAGAAGTTAAACTCAAGTAGTCATTTTTGCTAAAGGTGATTTGTAGCTAGTCTAAGAAAAGTGGTGTGAAATGTTACATGTTGAGGAGACCAATTAGAGTGAAAACAGGTTTAAAATTTTCCATGTATGTCATTTTCAAGAACATTCTTTTTTATCCTACATGCTACAGATAATGGGCCAAAATGAAAACCCACCTTATTTTAATATTTCCTATTTATTTTCAGTAGTCTGTGCATTTCATGAATTTAGAGACAATGCACTTTTAGTCTTTGTGATTCCTGTTCTTTGTTCAAGACTTTAAACATGATACGTGCTCAGTGAATGTTTATCCAATTTTATTTTATTATAAAGTATGCATCGTGTGCTTAGCTCAATGAAGAACAGGTCCCTTTTCTTTTTATCACAGTTTCTGTGCATACTAAATCTCTTATTTAGAGTTCTGCCCTTCTGCCAATAAAATGAATAATTATTATCATCCATCTGTCTTACCTTTCCAGTTATCCAATCAGTCAATAATATATTACTTACTGTGTGCCAAATACATTTCTAAAAGGATAAATCCATAAATAAGACACTTTTTCAATGAATATGCTTACCTTCCACATGAGAAGATAGATTTATAAGTATTTTTTCTATATAATGTAGTAAATTGAAATAGGATTTTTTAAAAAGTATGATGAGAATAGAGAGGATGGATTGATTCTATCCTCAGAAATTTAGGAAAATTTGGGGCACGTGAGTGGCTCAGTCAGTTAAACATTCGACTCCAGCTCAGGTCATGATCTAATGATTTGCGGGTGAGATTGGGCTCTGTGCTGACAGCTTGGGCTCTGTGCTGACAGCTCAGAGCCTGGAACCTCCTTCAGATTTTGTGTCTCCCTCTCTCTCTGTCCCTCCCCGACTTGCACTCTCTCTCTCTTTCAAATATAAACATTAAAAAATTAAAAAAAAGAAATTTAGGAAAATCTTCAAAGAACTGTTGATATTTTTTATAATTCCAAAGATGATCTGAACTTCCTGGGTAAAAGGAAAAAGAAAAAGCAGTGTCATTTCAGATGGAGTGAACACCTTGTTCAGTAATCTGGCTTATTCAGGAAGCAATGAAATGTTCAAGTGGCATGATGGAGAGAGAAAGGGAGTAAACTTGGAGAGGCAGTGAAGAGCTATTATGAAGGACATTCCATGCTGTCTCAGTTTGGGCTTCAATGACAAAATACCAGGCTGGGTGTCTTAAACAACAGAAGAGTATTTCTCACAGTTCTGGAAGCTGGAAGTCAGAGATGAGGGTGTCAGCATGGCCCTGTACTTGGTGAGCAACCTCTTCCTGACTCACAGATGGTTATCTTCTTGCTGTGTCCTCATGTGGCCGGGGGGGGGGGGGGGGGG
>NW_027532203.1:3386805-3527123 GCF_008692635.1 Crocuta crocuta | reverse complement strand
GGGGGGGGGGGGGGGGGGATAGAAAAAGAGAGAGAAGAAGCAAGATACAGCTTTCCAATCATGAGGCTCCATCCTCATGACCTTATTACCCCCCTGCCCCATTGCTCTCATCTCCAAATACCACCCCATTGTGGGTTAGGGTTTCAACATATGAATTTTGGGGGACAAAAGACTATAGTCCATAAAACATGCTAAGAAACTTCAGTTTTAGGTGGTAGGTAAAGGCCAACTAGCAGAGGTGGTTGGCCAATCATCTGAGTCACAACTATTGATGTGGATGGACCAAGGACAAAAGAGGTGGCATTTCCCTTAGATTTTTGTTTGCAGCTCATTTAGCCCTACTGTGCTGTGCTATCATGGAGAAAGCATGCTGCACAAATATGGCAATTTACCATTAAGGAAATAAAAATAGTATGTACTTCAACCAATATGTCTGACTAAAATGATTCCTTTTTCAAGAACTCTATATAATAATATTCATGACTAAACATGGGGAACTATGTGCTACTATTTATTCAAAAAGTGATGGTAATTTCTTTATCATTTTAGATTATAATGGCAACATTGGCCTTTATATGCTATGCCACAAATTTAACTTGCACCTAAAAAATATTCACATTAGGCTTATGTGACATCTGTTGAGAAATCTAAATTACCCATTGACAAAGATCATTCAGATAGGAAAGGCTAAATCTATGTAGAAAAGTGAAATTCAGATAGAAAAAAGCTAAAGGGAATGAATTGGGCAGCTCTTGGGGAGGGATGATAAATCATGCATTTATGTCAGAGGAAAGTGTCTGCTTCTGTATTGTTGGGATGTCATGTGGTTCAGGTTTGAAATACAAAGCTAGTAATTTTTCTTTATACATGGCGTCTGATCATGAAGGGCTTAAACAGCATCTATGTAATGGTTTCTCACAATATTTCAGTGGAATAAGAGATAACCTATGATTGCAATTTTATAGATCAGATGATTTTTAGAAAAGTACTGGGAAAGTTTGCAGCATCAGGGTGTCAGGGATTTGGTGCAACAGGCAGGCAAGACTAGAGAAGAAGGTTGTAGCAGGTGGTTGCGTTGCACAAGGCAGAGTACTGTGTGAAGACAGTTCTAGAAGTGTCATCAGAAATGGGGATCAATAATGCCAGGAAGGCAGCATTTCTCTCCTATTAGAAATAAAGAAACATAAGAAGTAAATGATCTATCCCAAATTAAAAACCACGACTTTTCCTAGCCCAGCACTTTGTCCAGTGGGGTCCATAGCATTACGTATTACATATTGTGATATTTTTTGCATTTGTAATAGCAAATATTTTATTTTGTTTTATAATAAGGGGGAATGCTAATTTTCTATCAATTGCAAATGTATTTGTTCAATATTAGTATCTGCTATATTTATTTAAATAAGGAAATGTAGGAAATTGGGAGGAGTGTCTTATCATTTAATTGATATTCTGTAGGAATTTTATGGCATTCAGACATAAAAAGTAACTCTTTAAATGATCTCTCCAAAAGAAAAATAAGCAGAATTACTCGACAGCGTTTGTATGAACTAAGCAATTAGCAGTAGATCCATTGTTAAATAGATTAGTAGATAATCTTTAACAGCTTGAGAATTTTTACCTTCTCCGTGGTTCCTTGTATCTATGTGTGTGTGATGATAGAAAAGGGTGCTTCATTACATCAATTATTTACGCATAATCAGTAATGGTCTGTCTCTGGTTCTGTGCTGAATTCTTTATATGCATCAGCTCTTGTAAATCGCAGATAACTTTTCTTTACAATTGATATTATTGTTCCCATTCTTACATGAGAAAAAATAAAACAAAACACAAACATGGGGCTCAGTAAAGTTAGCTATAGACCCTATATACCCGCTGAGTAGCAGTGGATTTGGGATTAGACTACAGCAGAGCCTGGCTCTGAAGGGTGTGAGTCCGGCCACAACTCCAGTTTCTTCTGAGTTCTACCTAACCTCTTTGGAGCTGGGAAAAGCAGAAAAGGGAAAGTCTCAAATTCCTGCCAGAGGGTGGGAGGTGCTTGTTCTGGGCACCACTGTGGTTGGGAAAGTAGCTGAGGGATCATGCCCAGAAAGCACTGAGGATCTCTCTGGGTAATGTCCATTTTACTCTTCTGGGAATGGCCCCGACCCAGTGAGATACCACTCCCAGGATAAAGTCAGGAGGGGTGAAGGTTCTGACTGAGTGGCCAACAGTACCGACACAGTTAAGTGGAAAGAATTAGTGAGTCCTCAGTATGCTCCCAGAGCACGTGGGGAGATTGGGGAGCTGGGACTTCAGGCACTACATCGTAGGGGCTTGGCCAGAGTCTACTGTTGCTGATGTTGCCACTTTTGGTTATTTATATACCCTTTGTTCATCATCTGGAAAGTCTGGAGAGCAGGCTAAGAAACAGAATTGCTTCTATGGGAGATGGGGTGTCATTGGCAGTATTAGCGGCTCACGTTTGTAGCTCTGTACTTCTCTGGCCACCATAGGAGACAGATTGGAGAGGACACGTAGATTGGGAAGTAAAGAATCTATTGCGTGGACTTTACTTCATGTGTATTACAACAGGGACCCAGGCCAGAGATGGATGGAGAGGAGCAGCCAGATTTGCGGGATGTTTGAGGTTCTAAATGAATTTTGAGATTTTAGAACAGAGAGAAAAGAAGACAGGCAGGACTCAACTTCCAGACTTACTCTTTGCCAATTCACCTTCTACTCTGAGGCTAGATGATGTTTCTGAAATGTAAGTCCTAGGTGACTCCTGATTCAAGTCATCTATGGAATAAAATCCCAGTTGTTCAGGATATCATGGGTAGGCTCTCAAGTGCTAATTCCTTTTTGCCTTTCCACCCTGATCTCCCACCACATGCCATGGATTTGGCATCTTTTGCTTTTACCCTTTAAAGTCTTGCATGATCTGGCTCCTATGACCAGCAGCAAGGACCTTTCCCTCCTGTATCCCACATTCAATTCCAGGATGAGTTTAAATCACACCTCCTTTGGGAAGCTGTTCTGGATCTTCTTATTTTACACAAGAAACAAAAGGACATTTAACATGCTGTTCTCATGGTTTCTAATATGATATTTCAAAATCCAAATCTAATCTTATTCTTTCCTGTGTTAAAACATTCACTGGTTCCCCTTTTCTTAGAATGTAAAGTAGAGCTTTACCCAACCTCACACAAAATAGTGAATACATGGATAATGGTGCTTTTATTGGAATATTTTTAAAAAATTAATATATTTTTTAAATGTTTTATTTATTTTTTGAGAGAGAGAGGTAGGGAGACAGAAGATCTGAACAGGGTTCTGCATTGACAGGGTAACAGTAGAGAGCCCGATGTGGGGCTCGAACCTACAAACTATGATATCATGAGTGGAGCTGAAGTCAGTCACTCAACAAACTGAGCCAACTAGGCACCCCTAAAAATTAATGATTGTGTAATAAATACTTGCTTAATTGAGGAGAGCGACTCTGAAATATAGTTTTTAGGGCATTAAACAAGTTGAGCTTTCAGATAAAAAAACATTTTTATTTATTTTGAACTACATTAGATTCTTAAAGAATATGGAAGAGTAGGGGCGCCTGTGTAACTCAGTTGGTTAAGCGTCCGACTTTGGCTCAGGTCATGATCTCACGTTTTGTGGGTTCCAGCCCCACATCGGGCTCTGTGCTGACAGCTCAGAGCCTGGAGCCTGCTTCGGATTCTGTGTCTCCCTCTCTCTCTGACCCTCCCCTGTTCACACTGCCTCTCTCTCTCTCAGAAATAAATAAAACATTAAAAAAAAAAAAGAATATGGAAGAGTATTTCAATGTAAATATATATCAAATATCTTGTGAAAAACAAAATGAGGAGAAACACATTATATCACTTAACACACCAAAGGGAAGCTAACATTTTGAAGGCAATCATATATGGAAAATCTGGCAAACAGGAATAGTGGGATATCACAGAACCTTTATATAGCTGCTGAGTGTCAGCAGGAGAAGAAAAAAATAACGACCCTTATTAGTAACAAAACAGCAGGTGAGTTACAATTTCATAATTATATATGGTTTTGTATAAATATAAAGAAATTTTCTTGAGCTAATCAAGAGATGTGTTTCTTCTATTCAGAAAATGTAACTTCTCTGTTTCCCTAGTTTGAGTGCCTATTTTTTCTTTTCTTTCTTTCCTATTTTTTTTTTCCATTTTTTTGTTGTTGTTTTGGGTTTTTTTGGTCTAGAGTAATGATAAAAAATACCAACCCAACTTGGATTCTGACATGTTCTGCATACCTTGCAGTCAATCTTATTTCTCTCACTGAGCTGTTTCTTTGTGAAATGATTTCTCATTATTTATGTAAATTGGTTTTAAATCAGAATGTTTAACTGTAAGATTTCATGTTAATATCATGACAGGTGTTATAAACAAGAGTGTCCAGGCTATGTCTTCTTTCTTGTAATTTATTTACTTTTCAGATTTATTATTTATATATGCTACACTTTCCAGAAGGGAAAGTATGTGTTTGCAGTTTTCATGAAAACTTAGGGCTAAAAAATTAGGATAAAATGATGGAAATGAACACTGAATTATGAGATGCGCATTCAGATTCTAGCTCTTTCAACATTACCCTGTCTCTTTCTCTCTGGCCTTTCTCTTTTGCTGTTCTTTCTTTTGTTGTGCAAAAGCTATTTAGTCAGCCCTCAGTTCTTCTTGAAGAGAAATTGCTCTCTAAATAGGTGTAGTTCAGTGTGTTCACCAGAGGAAGCGAGTTCAAGGTCTTCCTCTGTTGCCATCTAGGACTGGAGCTATAGCTCTTTCAACATTAACTGAAACAGTAGGCAAGCTTACTATCCCTCTGGGCCTGTTTCCTTACTTGTTATTGGAGAGTTAATAGGTAATGTCTGTCTTAGTATTTTCTAGCGCTAAGTACCACAAACCGAGTGACAGAAACAACTGAAATTCATTGCCTCATGGTTCTGAAATGAGCATGTCAACAGAGTGGATTCCTTCTATGGTCTGTGACAGAAGGATCTGCTCCTTCCCTCTCTGGTTTGAAGATGTCCATCTTCTTCCTGTGTGTCTTTATGTCATTTTCCTCTGTGTCCAAAAATTCCCCCTTTTTATTTTTATTTTATTTTTTTAATGTTTTTAAAATTTATTTGTAGAGAGATAGAGACAGACAGCATGAGCAGGGGAGGGTCAGAGAGAGAGGGAGACACAGAATCAGAAACAGGCTCCAGGCTCTGAGCTAGGTGTCAGCATAGAGCCCAATGTGGGGCTCGAACCCATTAACTGTAAGATCATGACCTGAGCCAAAGTCAGATGCATAACTGACTGAGCCACCCAGGCGCCCTGCAAAAATTTCCCCTTTTTAGAAGGACACCAGTCACATTGGATTAGGGTGCCCCTGAATGACCTCACTTTAACTTGATTACTTCTCTGAAAACCCTACCTCTGAGTAAGGACACATTTAACCTAGAAACATGTCCCAAATCCTTTTATTTTCAGCTTTTTAAAAAAATTTTTAATTTATTTCTGAGAGAGAGAGAGAGAGAGAGAGACAGTGTGAGCGGGGGAGGGTCAGAGAGAGAGGAAGACACAGAATCTGAAGCAGGTTCCAGGCTCTGAGCTGTCAACACAGAGTCCGATGTGGGGCTCGAACCCACAAACCATGGGATCATGACCTGAGCCGAAGTCAGACGCTTAACCGACTGAGCCACCCAGGTGCCCCTTTATTTTCAGCTTTAACATTTTGTCAAGGCCCTATATGTGCTAGTCTGTACTTCTCAGGTTTTAGTGAAATAAACACAAATGCACCTGGTTTCAACTCAATGAAAGGAATCTGTTAGTTCACAGAATCCAGAGAACATGAAATGCTAGGGATGGAGCCCCACTCCTTAAATGTTGTCAGGATTCTTTCTCCATCATTCTGCTCTGTTTTGCATCTGCTCTATTTTCTTTCTTTATAGGTTAAGTTCTCACATAAAAACTTACTGCTGGTATCTGACAAGTCTCCCAAGGGTGGACTGGGGAGGGAGAGGTGTGCCCAATTCTCTTCATTAAAATTTGAACAATCACAGGGGCCAGCTTGGATCAGGTGTTTACTCCTGTCTGTGCCACCAGGAGGGGCAGCTGTACTCCATCCATAGGGTTGGCTGGGACACCAGCAGATACTTCCCAGAAGCATGGTGCTTCAAGGGGAGGCGGTTCCACAGAATTTATTCCAAGGAGTGCCTGGGCAGCTCAGTCGGTTAAGTGCCTGACTTGACTTCTGCTCAGGTCATGATCTTAATGGTTTGTGGGTTTGAGCCCTAGCTCTGTGCTGACAGTGTGCAGCCTGCTTCGGATCCTCTCTCTCCCTCTCCATCAAAATAAATAAATAAACTTAAAAAAAAACTTAAAAAGAAAAAACCAAGAATTTACTACAGCAATACATTGGTAATTTGTTAGGATAGCCCTCAGAAACCACTATAGACATTACACTTCAATTTTGAGCAATTTTGGACATAGATATAACTCCGCAGAGGTTTACAACATGTTTCAGAAGTAGAGTTAAGCCACTTAATTAAAATCCAGAATTAAAATTCTGAAGTGGAGTTTTGTGGGGAGGGTTGCTGTATATAATGCTCTCTTTGGGGGTCTGCCAATCTGACTCAGGGAGTTCCTAATTTATACCTGTGAGTTTTTAGACAGCCTAAGCTTTCAAGTTTGAAATCAAATATACAGTAAAACCTTGATTTACGAGCATAATTAATTCCAGAAACGTGTTTGTAATCCAAAGCACTTGTAAATCAAAGCAAATTTCCCCATAAGAAATAATGTAAACTCAGATGATTCGTCCCACAACCCCAAAATATTCATACAAAAATGATTACAATACTGTACTATAATACAAAATCATAAAGAAAATACAAAATATAAAGAAAAAGAAACAAATTAATCTGCACTTACCTTAGAAAACCTTCGTGGCTGTTGTGAGGGAGACAAGAGAGAGGATGGTTATTGTGTAGAATGACTTTCACTACCACTAACAGCATCACTTCTGTCCATTGGCTCAATGGAACCTTTTTCTTTTGGTGCAATTTTAACAAAGAACCTAACCAATGACACTTGTTTTTGCCTCCTTATGAGTACTTTGCAGAAATATGACATTGCATTAGCAATCACCTACTATCCCACAGTGGGAGAGAGAGAGAGAGAAGAACCATTGGCTCAGTTGTGATCAGGTGATGTTCAGCATCTTGTGCTACTTGTATTGCAAGATGTTGTTCATTTATCAAGTTAAAATTTATTAGATATGTTTGCTTATTTTACAGAACACTCGCAGAGAAGTTACTCATAATCCAGGTTTTACTGTACATTGTTTTGAGAGGAAAACCTATATTAAAGTTTGGATTTATTAAGAAAGATTTCTTGGGGCACCTATGTGGCTCAGTCAGTTAAGCATCCGACTCTTGCTTTCAGCTCAGGTCATGATCTCAACAGTCATGAGATGGAGCCCTGTGTTGAGTTCTGTGCTGGTTGTGGAGCCTGCTTTGGATTCTCTCTCTCCCTCTCTCTCTGCCCCTCTCCCCTTCTCAGGCTCTCTCTCTCTCTCTTTCTTTCACACACAAGTTTTTTTTTTTCTCCAAGAGTTCAACATGTGATTCAAACTCACAGTAAAAAGCACAAACACAAATAATTTTAAAAACACCAATTTTTCTTCTATTTTTACCCCCTCATTTTTTCCCCTATAGCCGTTGGTGTTTTGTTAATTGCAGAGTATTGTCTGATTTGGATGGGAAACATCAATTTCCTCTACTGAAATTCTTCAGCTTGCTTCTCTAAATGGTGGTGGTACTGGGCTTTCCCTGAAAAAAAAAAAAAAAAGTGCTGTCAGAGAAGCAGTTTGCAGATCAAGTAGAGAACAGAAACCAGATGCTATTATTAGCCATGGAGGAGGCAGTGAGTTTGCTGATTACATAAGTGAGGGAAACGGCAGCATTCTGGGAATGAGGGGGCAAATGGGCAAAGGGAGATTTGAGCTCTTTTCTCCTTATCTCTGCTTTCCACCATGGATGAAACAAAACAAAACAGAAAACAACAAAACTAGCCTAGAATTGTGCTCTCGTGGTTTTCCATCTGCCTCCTGTCATTTGAATCCAGTCCACCAAAGAATAACGTTGTCTTTATTTAAAATGTTTCAAGGTTGATTATCAAATCCCTAGCTCAAGTTCATGGACAAAAGTGAGAAGTGAAACCTCAAGCACCTTCCAATGGGGATGTTATTTCCATCACACCTGGCTTGTGCTGTGTTACAGTTTACAAAATTGGGACGGCCCTTTCTCATGCTGCTGCTTATTTCTTCACAGTTCATAACAATCTGACTGTTGGTTTGCAATTGCTTTTCTAATTAGAGTCTTTGGCATGTTAAAATGCAACGCTGCTTTCCTTCTAGAGCAGAATTCATTTGTTTTCTTCTTGCACCTTTTTCTTCATTTTCATTTGCCTATTTTTTATTCAGCAGCCAGTTGGGTGCTTCTGTGGTTATTTGCTCACCGTTGGCCATGGCATACTTAGTGCTGAATTTCTGGCAGACTCTTTCCTAATGCTTGTCAAGTTCCATTTCTCTCTCTGGGTTTTCTTAGTATATAAAGCTCAACCATCACTCATTGCCTTTTGAAGATAATGTTGGTTGTGAGCCTGGAACGACTTGAATAAACTTGCAATAAATGACCCTATCCGAATGCAGAGAACGGTGTGCACAGGGCACAGGCGATAACCAGTGCATGGAGACAGTATCAGTAAAAGCTGTCAGCTCCCCAGCAAAACATCCAGAACTGCCACAGGCAACTCCTCATAATAGAACTTCTGCGGGAAACAGTTTCTTTCGGTGACATTGTCCTTACCAGCCTCCAAACATTCTCCCTCTGTAGGCACTCCCTTCTAATCAAAAACTGAAATTTCAATCAGCGGACTGAAATCCTTGTCAGCAAACCACTCAATTCTTAATCTCCTGAAAATTAAGGAACTGAATCTCCAGCTAGGAGAGATTCATAGCAGCAGCCTCTAATCAAGATCGTCTTTGTGTTTTCTTCCTCAGAGCCCTGCACTGTGCCTGCTCATGTCATTAAGAACTAAAGGACGCTAGGTGAGGAGTACATGGAGATGAAGTCATACGTGTGATCTCACTGTATGGATAGGATCCCAGGGGAAGCCTGATCAAATTCCTAGGACAGAACTTTGGTGCTACTGGTTTACTGCTAGATATGCAGAGTGATTCTAAGAGTTCGATCCTTTAAATTTTTTTAATGTTTATTTATTTTGAGACAGAGAGAGATATACAGAGAGAGAGAGAGACAGAGAGAGACTGTGAGCAAGGAAGGGATGGAGAGAGAGGGAGACACTGAATCCAAAGCTGGCACCAGTCTCCAAGCCAGCAGCACAGAGCCCAATGTGGGGCTCAAACCCATGAGCCATGAGATCAAGACCTGAGCCAACGTCGGATGCTTAAACAACTGAGCCACCCAGGGGCCCTTCTCTTTCCTTTTAAAGGGCTTCGTGATTACAATGGGGCCCACTCAGATAATCCAGGACTGTGGATTATCCCACTCTGTGCTGTCAGCACAGAGCCCGATGTGGGGCTTGAACCCACGAACCATGAGATCATGACCCAACCAGAAGTGGGATGCTCAACCGACTGAGCCACCCAGGTGCTCCTAGGAGTCTGTTGCTTTTAGATGCAAGGTCTGAGTGATACATTTGCTTAGTTTTCCAAATGAGTCCAGCATTTTCTGAACATGCATCATGTCTTTGGGTTGAACAAGTTCAAGAATCTCTAACAATAAAAAAAAATTACATGCACGTGTGTCTGATCTTGAACAATTTAAATAATTGTGTGAATAAAGTTAAACTCAATATAAAATAAATAATGAATGGTATAGTTACAGAAACATAAATGAAAAAAGCAATAGGTAAGGCACAGACATAGTATTAGGATAAGTCTGCCCTCTGTGAAAGGCCCCCTTGTAGGGGGTAAGGGCAGGATGGCCACCAGTAGATTCTGGTCTAGAGGATGGGTGGCCTCTAGAAACTGAGAACAGCCTTCAGCTGACGTCCAGCAAGAAAACTGGATCGCAGACTCAGAGCCACAAAGACCTGAATTCTGCCAACAACCTACACTAACAAGGAAACACACCCTCCCCTGGAGTCTCTCAGAAGGAATGCAGCCCTATGGATTCTGGCCCATGAATCCCTATGCAGAGACCCAGTTGAGCTTGCCAGACTCCTGACTTATGAAAACGATGAAGGAATACATTTGTGCTTTTTAAAACTGCTACGTTTATGAGAATTTGTTAGAGCAGCTATAGGGAACCGATACAATAGGCAGTCAGTACATATTTAATGGCTGAGTCGGTGACCTGAGATGAGCTGGCATGGCTGGGTGACAAATGCATCTGTGACTCATTTTCAGGGAACAGGTTGGTCTAATGGGCCAGGCCTCACTCAGATGTCTCTTCCTGGAACCACCTGGATGGAAGGTAGGGAGGAATAGTTTTTTTTAACACATTCTCAGGGCACCTTTACTAAGGGGAGGAGGGTGAACATGAGGCAGAAAAATAATGCATTCCACAGGAGCACCAGATTTCATCCTGATAGCAGAAGGATGCCTTTTTTCTTTAACGTTTATTATTTTTGAGAAGGAGAGAGAGACAGAACATGAGCAGGGGAAGGGCCTAGAGAGAGGGAGACACAGAATCTGAAGCAGACTCCAGGTTCTGAGCTGTCAGCACAGGGCCTGACGCAGGGCTAAAACCCACGAACCGTGAGATCATGACCTGAGCTGAAGTCAGATGCTCAACTGACTAAGCCATCCAGGTGCCCCAGATGGGCACCTCTTGAATGATATGTATTGGAATCAGCCTCTGTCCTGTGCTCAGGGCCTACAGCTCAAGAGGCACAATGTATGATGTGTAGAGAAGAGCTTCCTGCGGATGAGGGAAGCAGAGGCAAAGTTCTTACAACAAACTGCCTTACTTAGGGATATGCATCACAATCTCCTTGGAGACTTGGTCAACATTCAGACTATTTAATAGTCAGTATATGTGACATCTGTTCCAGGCCTAATGAGGTAGAATGCCTGGATGTGAGGCCTGAGCACCTTTATTTTAAAATTGCTCTACAGGTGAATCTGATGCAAGTGTTGGTCTAGAGCAGGGGTTGGCCAGCAAACTGTTTCTGTGACAGGCTGAATAGTAAATAGTTTCAGCTTTGTGGATCATGTGGTCTCTGTAGCAAGTGCTCAAGTCCGCCATTGTAGAAGGAAAACAGCCATAGGCAATTCATATACAAATGGATATATAGCCGCATTCCAATAAAGTTTTATTTACAAAAGCAGATGGTGGGTTAGATTTGGCCTCTTGGCTATAGTTTGACTCCTGGTCTAAAGCATGAGGCTCTTAATGGAGAAGCAGGCCTGGAGGGAAAACAGAATTTCCTGGAAGGTCAAACGTTGTCAGTAAGAATACCATCTCCTGGTGGATGGGGCTTGAAGGATAAATCCTTAATTTGTTTAGAGAAAATAAAAGTGCATGATAGGAAGCATACATTTTAAAGAAAAGACAGATGTGCTGGTTATAGTCATGTGCATTTAAAAAAAATTTTTTTTGAAATTTCTGAGAGAGAGAGACAGTATAAGCAGGGGAGGGTCAGAGAGAGAGGGAGATACAGAATCTGAAATAGGCTCCAGGCTCTGAGCCAGCTGTCAGCGCACAGCCCGATGCGGGGCTCAAACCCACAAACTGTGAGATCATGACCTGAGCCAAAGTCGGACGCTTAACCGACTGAGCCATCCAGGCGACCCTTCCTTTTTTTTAATGTTATAGTCATGTGTGTATTAAAATTACATTCGTTTTTGCCAGTTATCACATATAGGCTGGAGTTAACAAAAACTAAACAAAATGAAACATTATATTTATTAAAAATTTGTTTGAATGTTTATTTTTGAGAGAGAGAGAGAGAGAGAGAGAAAGACATAGTGAGAGTGGGGAGGGACAGAGAGAGAAGGAGACACAGAATTCGAAGCAGGCTCCAGGCTCTGAGCTGTCAACACAGAGCCTGATGAGGGGCTCAAACTCATGAACCACGAGATCATGACCTGAGCCGAAGTCGGAGTCTTAACCAACTGAGCCACCCAGGCGCCTCTGTATTTATTTATTTATTTTGACAGAGAGAGACAGAGAGTGAGCAGGGGAGGTGCAGAGGGAAGAGAGAGAATCCCAAGCAGCCTCTGCATCAAAAGCTCAGAGCCTGACGTTGATCCCATAAAACATGAGATCATGACCTGAGTTGAATACTTAACCAACTGAGCCATCCAGGCATCACTGAAACATTATATTAAAAATAAAAAATAAAGTAAATCCTGCCATTTTCAACAACATGAATAAACCTAGAAGACATTATGCTGAGTGCAATAAGCCAGTCATAAGGACAAATACTGCATGATTTCCCTTATATGTGGTATGTAGAATAGTCAAACTCAGAGACGCAGATAATATAGTAGTGGTTGCCAGGGGGCAGAGGGACATGGGGAGTTGTTCTACTGGTATAAACTTTCAGTTATGCAAGATGATTAGTTCTAGAATTGTGCTGTACAACACAGTGCCTATAGTTAACAACACAGCATTGTGTACTTCAAAGTTTGTTAAGAGGCTGAATCTCATGGTGTGTTATTACCACAAAAAATAACAACTAAAATACAAAGAGGCACAAAGAAATTTTGAGAGGGGTTGGCTTTGTTTATTACCTTGATTGTGGTGACATTATCACAGATATTTGCATATCTCCATCCTCATCAAATTGTATGCATTAAATATGTGCATTCATTTGTATGTCATTTATACCTCAATAAAACTGTTAAAAGGATTTTAAATAAAATTGTGGCTTCAGATTTTAAATCAGGTACCTATACCTGTTTTGTCCTGTACAAGTTTAGAGGAGTGAAAAAAAAAAAAAGAGCAAAGTGAATAAAAAAATTGACGAATAAATAAAAAATTAGAGAAACATAAATATATTGCCTAAAGCATATTTTGGGTTTTGAAATGTAATATCCAGAAGAGAAAGTATTAAGTGGTTACTAAAGTTATCTGTTACTAGGTCGAGGGAGTACAGAGCAAAGGCTGTGCATAGGGTTTAGACTTAAATGTTATAAAATTGAGCAGGTTTTTAAAAAGGTTCCTATCAAGGAGGGAGTCAATATGGCTGAGAAGTAAGAGGACCTGAAATTCCCTTGTCCCTCAAACACGGCAGAATTGATGCCAGAAGACTTGGAATTTCAGGAATCTGGGCTACAGAGTGACAGAAACATCTCCAGAGGCCCATGGGGACAACATGCCCGGCCACAGGCTGTGACTGCGAATTGGGAGAGATAAAGCGGGTGGCATACAAATGGAGGGGAGGGAGCCCCTTCTGTGGAGAGACAAAAGGAAGAGAAGGACAGTATGTGGAAATGTAGGATTGAATTTGGACAAGAGAAATAACACGGACCGGGGAATGGAAAAAAATGGAGAAAGAACCAGTTTCTAACTGTGGGGCTTTCTCTGAACTGGGACCAGTTGGCCTGTTTGCACATCTGAGGAAGAAAGGAACCAGCCGGGGGTCAGTAGTGAGCTCAGAGGTGCAGTCATAGAGAGCAATCCCCTGCCTGGAGTGCTGAGGGAAGAAGTTAAATAGCTGCTCCAAAGACAAAACACCCTGCAGGTGTTAGCCAGCCAGAGGCCCTTGTCAGCTGGCTAGAGGAGTGGCACTACCCTGTAACTGGGGAACGTGGAGTGTGATCCTTTTAGACATTGGAGTTTGAATCCCAGACAAATGCTTGGGAAGCACAAGAGACTGCAGTGGAACGAACCAGCCCGCTAGCACGGCACAGTGCTGTGAGGATCGCCTGCACAGAGTGGTTTGGGACACCTAGTCTGGGGAGGAAAGACTGAGGTGTCACCATTTTTCTCCCCATCACCAACAAGGTGGGGCTTCAGGGAATGGACAAGGGCCCACAGTGGAGGCAGGACCTGCCTACACCAAACCACACTCCTCTGCACCTGGTAGCTGTGTATCTAACAGAGCAAGATTGACACTGACTAAACCAGACAGCCCCTCCTCCAGACCTTCGCAGCCACCAGTTCCAAGGCACCATAGATATTGGTCCAGATAATGGTAATAAGGTTAATAGAATACTAGTCATGAGATGAATAGCTGGACTTGAAAAAAGAATAGAGGACAGCAGAGAATCTATTGTTGCAAAGATGAAGGAACTAAGAAATAGTCATGATGAATTAAGAAATGCTGTAAATGAGGTGAAAAATAAACTAAATGCAGTGACAGAAAGGATGGAGGAAGCAGAGGGGAGAATAAGTGAAATATAAGATAAAATTATGGAAAATGATGAAGCTGAGAAAAAGAGAGCTAAAAAAAATACTAGACCATGAAGGGAGAATTAGAGAACTAAGTGATTCAATAAAATGTAATAATCCCCATATCATAGAAGTTCCAGAAGAAGAGACAGAGAAAGAGGCAGAAGGTTTACTTGAACAAATTATAGCTGAGAACTTCCTTAGTTTGGTGAAGGAAGGTGACATCTAAATCCAGAAGGCACAGAGAACTTCCTTCAGATTTAACAAGAATAGGTCTTCTCCATGGCATATCATAGTGAAACTGGCAAAATACAAAGATAAAGTGAGAATTTTGAAAACAGCTGGGAACAAATGGGCCTTAAGCTACAAAGGTAGACACATAAGGGTAGTAGCAGACCTGTCCACTGAAACTTGGTAGGCCAGAAGGGAGTGGCAGGAATATTCAATGTGCTGATTAGGAAAAATATGCAGCCAAGAATCCTTTATCCAGCAAAGCTGTCATTAGAACAGAAGGAGACGTAAAGACTTTCTCAGATAAAAACTGAAGGAATTCATGGCCACTAAAATAGCCCTTCAAAAGATCCTAAGGGACACTCTGTGAATTGAACACTGCAAAAACTACAAAAGACCAGAGACATCACAACAATTATGAATCCTACAAATAACACAATGACACTAAATCCATATCTTTCAATAATAGCTCTGAATATAAATGGGCTAAATGCTCTAATCAAAAGACATAAGGTATCTGAATGGATAAAAAAACAAGATCCATTTGAATCTTTTCTACAAGAGACTCATTTTAGACCTGATGACATCTTCAGATTGAAAATGAGGGGAAGGAGAACTATCTATCATGCTACTGGAAGTCAAAAGAAAGCTGGAGTAGCCATACTTACATCAGACACACTAGATTTTAAACTAAAGGCTATAACAAGAGATGAAGAAGGGCATTATATGATAATTATGGGGTCTATCCATCAAGAAGAGCTAACAATTGTAAATGTTTATGCCCCCAACATGAAACACCTAAATATATAAATCAATTAATCACAAACATAAGCAGTCTTATTGGTAAGAATATGGTGATTGCAAGGACTTTAATATTTCACTCACAGCAATGGACAGATCCTCTAGGCAGAAAAATGAATAAAGAAACAATGGCCTTGAATGATACACTAGACCAGATAGACTTGACAGATATGTTCAGGGCTTTTCATCCAAAAGCAGCAGAATACACATTCTTCTCAAATGCACATTCTCCAAAATAGATCACATGCTGAGTTAAAAAACAGTGCTCAATAAATATAAAAGAATTAAGATCATACCATGCATATTTTCAGATCACAATGCTATGAAACTTTAAATCAACCACAGGACAGATTTTGGAAAGCCTCCAAAGGCATGGAGGTTAAAGTACATGATACTAAAGAATGAATGTATCAATCAGGCAATTAAAGAAGAAATTTAAAAAAATATGGAAGCAAATGAAAATGAAAATACAACATTTAAAACCCTTTGGGACGCAGCAAAGGCAGTCCTGAGGGGAAAGTATATTACAATCCAGGACTATCTCAAGAAACAAGAAAAATCCCAAATGCAGAATCTAACTGCACACTTAAAGAAATGGGAAGAACAGCAAAGAAGTCCCAAAGCCAACAGAAGAAGAGAAATGATAAAGATTAGAGCAGAAATAAACGATATGGAATTAAAAAAATAACAAGAATAGAACAGGTCAATGAATCTAAAAGCTGTTTTTTAAAGAATAAACCAAATTGATATACCCTTAGGCAGATTTCTCAAAAAGAAAAGAGAGAGAACACAATTAGATAAAATCATGAAAGAGAGTGGTGATATCACAACTAACACCAGAGAAATACAAAAATTTTTAGAGAATATTATGAAAAATTATATGCCAACAAACTGGACAACCTGGAAGAAATGGACAAATTCCTAGACACCCACATGGTACCAAAATTCAAATGGGAAGATATAAAAAATTCGGACAGACCAATAGCCAGTGAAGAATTGAGTCAGTTGTCCAAAACTCTCCCAACAAATAAGAGCCCTGGGCTAGATGGCTTCCCAGTGGAATTCTACCAGACATTTAAAACAGAATTAATATCTATCCTTCTCAAGCTGTTCCAAAAAATAGAAACCAAAAGAAAGGGTCCATCCTCATTCTATGAGACCAGCATTATCTTGATTCCCAAACCAGACAGAGACCCCACTAAAAAGGAGAATTACAGGCCGATACCCCTGATGAATATGGATGCAAAAATTCTCGAGAAGATACTAGCAAATAGAATTTAACAGTATTTTAAAAGAATTATCCACCATGATCAAGGAGGATTCATTTCCGGGCTGCAGGTCTGGTTCAATATTTGCAAATCGATCAGTATGATACATCACATTAGTAGAAGAAAGGATAAGAACCATATGGTTTGGTCAATAGATGGAGAAAAAGCATTTGACAAAATACAGCATCCTTTCTTAATAAAAACCCTCAAGAAAGTCAGGATAGAAGGAACATACCTTAACATCATAAAAGCCATATATGAAAAGCCCACAGCTAATATCATCCTCAATGAGGAAAAACTGAGAGCTTTCCCCCTGAAAATCAGGAACACAACAGGGATGCCCACTCTCACCAGTGTTGTTTACACAGTGTTGGAAGTCCTAGCCTCCGCAATCAGACAACAAAATGAAGTACAAAGCATGCATGATGGTCTACATGGAAAACCCAAAAGGNAACATACCTTAACATCATAAAAGCCATATATGAAAAGCCCACAGCTAATATCATCCTCAATGAGGAAAAACTGAGAGCTTTCCCCCTGAAAATCAGGAACACAACAGGGATGCCCACTCTCACCAGTGTTGTTTACACAGTGTTGGAAGTCCTAGCCTCCGCAATCAGACAACAAAATGAAATACAAAGCATGCATGATGGTCTACATGGAAAACCCAAAAGCCTCCACCATAAAGCTGTTAGAACTGATACATTGATTCAGCAAAGTTCCAGGATACAAAATCAGTGTACAGAAATTGGTTGCATTGCTATACACCAATAATGAAGCAACAGAAAGAAGAAATCAAGAAATCGATCCCATTTACAATTACACCAAGAACCATAAAATACCTAGGGATAAACCTAATCAAAGATGTAAAAACCTGTTTGATGAAAACTATAGAAAGCTTATGAAGGAAATTGAAGAAAACACAAAGAAATGGAAAAGCATTTCATGCTCATAGATTGGAAGAACAGATATTGTTAAAATGTCAATATTACCCAAAGCAGTCTATACATTCAAAGCAATCCTAATCAAAATTACACCAGAATTCTTCTGAAAGCTATAACATACAATCTTAAAATTTGTATGGAACCACTAAAGACCCCAAATAGCCAAATAATGTTGACAAAGAAACCAGAGTGGGAGGCATCGTCATCCCAGACTTTAGCCTCTACTACAAAGCTGTCATCATCAAGACAGTATGGTATTGGCACAAAACAGATACATAGACAAATGAATAAAATAGAGAACCAAAAATTGGACCCACAACTGTATGGCCAACTAATCTTTGACAAAGAAGAAAGAGTATCCAATGGAAAAAAGACAGTCTCTCTAGCAAATGGTGCTGGGAGAACTGGACAGCAACATGCATAAGAATGAAACTAGACCACTTTCTTACACCGTAAACAAAAATAAACTCAAAATGGATGAAAGTCCTAAATGTGAGACAGTAAGCTATCAAAACCCTAAGAGGAGAAAACAGTCAACAACCTCTGTTACCTCAGCCGTGTCAGCTTTTTGCTCGACAGGTCTCTGAAGGCAAGGGAAATAAAAGCAAAAATGAACTATTGGGACCTCATCAAGATAAAACACTTTTGCACAGCAAAGGAAACAATCAACAAAACTAAAAGGCAACTGACAGGATGGGAGAAGATATTTGCAAATGGCATATTAGATAAGGGGTTAGTATTCAAAATCTATGAAGAATTTACCAAACTTAACACCTGAAAAATAAATAATCCCGTGAAGAAATGGGAAGAAGGCATGAATAGACACTCTTCTAAAGAAGACATCCAGGAGCGCCTGGGTGGCTTAGTCGGTTAAGCGTCCGACTTTCGCTTGGGTCATGATCTTGCGGTTCGTGGGTTCGAGCCCCGCGTCGGGCTCTGTGCTGACTGCCAGCTCGGAGCCTGGAGCCTGTTTCAGTCTGTGACTCCCTCTCTCTCTGACCCTCCCCTGCTCACGCTGTCTCTCTCTCTCTCTCCTAGAAATAAATAAAACATTAAAAAAAAAAAAGACATCCAGATGGCTAACATGAAAAGATGCTCAATGTCACACATGATCAGGGATATAACATATCAAAACCACACTGAGATACCACCTCACACTGGTCAAAGTGGCTAAAATTAACAACTCAGGGAACAACAGATGCTGCTGAGGATGTAGAGAAATGGGAACCCTCTTGCACTGTTAGTGGAAATGCAAACTGGTACAGCCACTCTGGAAAACAGTGTGGAGGTCCCTCAAAAAATTAAAAATAAAACTACCCTATGACCCAGCAATATCACTACTAGGGATTTATCCAAAGGATACAGGAGTGCTGATTCATTGGGTCACTTGNGGACGCTTAACCGACTAAGCCACCGAGGCGCCCCTGTACCCCAATGTTTATAGCAGCACTTTAAACAATAGCCAAATTATGGAAAGAGCCCAAACGCCCATCAACTGACGAATGGGTAAAGAAGATGTGGTTTATCTACACCATGGAATACTACTTGGCAATGAGAAAGAATGAAATCACACCATTTGCAACAACGTGGATGGAACTGGAGGATATCATGCGAAGTGAAAAGTCAGTCAGAGAAAGACAGATATCATATGTCTTCACTCATAATGTGGAATTTGAGAAACTTAGAAGACCATGCAGGAAGGGAAGGAGAAGAATATAGTTTCAAACAGAGAGGGAGGCAAACCATAAGAGGCTCTTAAATACAGAGAACAAACTGAGGGTTGATATGGGTGCAGGCGAGAGGGGAAAACGGGTGATGGGCACTGAGAAGGGCACTGGATGGGATCAGCACTGGGTGTTGTATGTACATGATGAATCACAGGAATCTACCCCCGAAACCAAGAGCACACTGTATACACTGTATGTTAGCTAACTTGACAGTAACTTATATTTTTAAAAAAAGTGTTCCCATCAAAAGAGTGTGTATTGCCTTTTACTTAGAAGACTTCAGTTAGCATATGAGTCTTAATTTCTTCATTCTAGGCCTGGTGACCTTGGGCCAGTCTCCTAAGTGGAGATAGTGATAATATCTACCTCAGGAGAGTTGTGAAGAGCCATAGACCACATTTAAATAAAGATGGTTTGTAAATGGTAAAGAAAAAAAAAACAAAACAAATCCTAAAATATGAGTTGTTAAAATATGATCGCTCTTTTGGATTTACTGGAACTGGTGTCTTCGGAAGAGTTCTATTCTATTCTGAGATTCGTTTATTTTTCAGAAGTGCATTTTTTTCCCCGAAACACTTGAGTATGATACTCACGCACATGAAACAATGTGCTGGAGCATTATCTGCATACTTAAAATGGGAATATTCTCACTTCATGATTAATGTTAGGGTGAGAAGCTAGCTCAAAATATTTATGGCATGTTTAAGGCTGATTAATCTTATGATCTCACAAACCTGATTTGTTTCACAGTTTCTAGGCTAAAATAGGATGTATGTTATTGAGCTATAAAGGTCTTGGAATGAAATTTTCTCATATCTTCATATTTGTATATGAACAAGCATAAGAAATGGCAGTTTGCTTGGCTGAGCTGCAGCTCCAACTTTGCTGTCTGTGAGCATTGGAGGGTGTGGAGTTGGGGTGTATATGTGTGTGTGGGGGGTGGATGGTTCAACATCTCCCCCAAATTACATTTCCCCATCCAAATGTAATTGGATACATTTGTTTATCAATATGGACCTTTAATTCTATAATTGGTAGGAGAGAAGGTAGTTTGCTTCCGTATGGAGGCTATGTGGTGGGAAGGATAGATGGATTCAGTCGAGCTGGTAGCTGGGGTCTCCTTCCAGTCTGGCCCTTGGGTTCAGGCTAATTATGGGGGTAAGGGTCCAAGGCTGTTGGAACTGTATTTACCAGAGGATTGTGAGCCTCATGGCACAGTCAAGGGACACAGTGGTACAAAGCCGAGGACACAGTTATTCTCACCACTTCTGAATAGAGCCCTACTGTTTGAAGAATCTCTGGACACCACCAAGTGTAATCTAGAACACTGCTTAGCACAGGGAGCCCTGTGCACCACTGCTAAAAGCATATCCCAGAGTGGCTGGTGGAGTGGAAGTAAGAGTGTTTAGTGAAATAAAGATTGTTTGTTATACTTAATCCCCACCCCTCACCCCTGGCACATAACGAGAAAAACCTATGTTAGTGTCAGAGGAATGGAAAGCAACATAGTGTTTGAAACTAGAAGATAGAATGAATACAATTGTGATGGATATGCTCTATGGAATATCATGAAGCAGTTGGAAGTAAGTTATGACATGTACATACTGCAACGTGGATGGATTTTAAAAATATAGTGTCGAATGGGAGAAAATCAGAAGCAGAATAAAATCTACAGTTACTATTTCTGGAAATAAAAACATTACATATTTTAAAGGATCAAATATACCCACAGAAATATACCAAGCAAAATGAGCATCATGAGGAGAAGGGGAAGAAAGTAGGAATTGAAATGGTGAAAACTGGCATCATTATAAAAACTTCTCGTAAAACTGCAGGGAAAAGAATATATCTGGCCTTGGATTACGTGGCCATAATATAGCTACATCCTTTATTTTAAAATGATCTACTTGTTTCCATTTAATTTATCTGTATGATTCCCTCTATTTGCTTACTTAATCTGGATACATTTTAAAAGGTAGCAAGAGGAAGACCTGTATGAAAGAATATTAATACGTACCTATTGATATCTAATTTGGCAGCTTGGGTTCCATTATATGGAATTAGAAGATGACCCAGTACCTGAAAAATATTGATGGCATACACAACACACCACACACACACACACACACACACACACACACACACCCCATACTGACTGAGGTGTTAAGAAGATGGAGTTAAGGTCCCTGATCAGATTTAAGATCAGGAGATTATCCTGGACTCACCAGGAGAATCCAATGTAATCACAAGAGTGAGTAAAAGAGGAAGAGGAGGCAGAGTTCAGAATCAGAGGCAGATGTAACTATAGAAGAATGATCATGGAGATACAATGATGGCAGCTTTTGATGATGGAAAATGTAAGGGTGGAGCATGAGCCAAGGAATTCAGGCAGCCTCTAGAAACTGGAAAAGGTACAGAAACGAACTCTCCTTTAGAGTCTTCAGGAAAGAACGGGGCCCTGCTGAAATCTGGATTTCTGCCCAGGCAGAACGTATCAGGTATCTAATTCATAGCACTGTAAGACAATAAAAGTGTGTTACTCTAAGCCACTAAATTTGAGGTAATTTATTGCAGCAACAGCAGAAAACTAATGTACTATGTGTTTGTTGCTATACAGACATAATCATATGCTTGTACAATGATATGCCCTCAATTTAAACTGCATGTACCTGCTGAGAATACCGTTTCTCTTTTTATAGGGTCCACTTTTTTCTAAAAGCCATTAATTTTTGAACTCAAAAGGTAGGTTTCAGACTAGACTATTTGAAAAATATAGAGTACTTATTAGTCATTCCAAAATGAGGAAAAAAGTCAATGGAAAATATTAATATTTCATGGAAAGAACAAACCTCAGGCTATTCTTGATAATTAGGGGGAAAAGTTTTAAAAGAGAATTAACTTTTTATTTTAAGTTAATATTACAAAGTTTTAGTCAGCAGTGAATTAATTTTGTCCAAAATTATACACCAACCAAAATAAATGATGCTTTTTGTCTTGGTTAAGAAATTTTGGGAATTCGCATTATTAGACAAATTTGTCAGTAATTGCAGAGATTGGTTATAAAGAAAGAGTTTTTCTGAACACAGAATGTCCAAAGATGACAATGTAAATCTCCCAAGAAATAGCTCCCATTATGATTTTTTTCTCTAAATTACCATTTTAAAAATTTAATTGGACTGTGTACATGTATGGACCTATAATAAAGCCTTATGTCCAATGACTGTCCCTGTAGGAAGCATCTTAAGTGATCAGTATCCTTCAAGGTTGAATACTGAGACACTGTTCAACAAAATAATGCAGATGTGGGGGGTTTGGACTGCCCACCTTGTGCTCTGATAATTATCCTGGAAAGAAGTGGCATGACATTAACAACGTGCATCAAAGAACAGACCTGAAAAGACCCCACGGATGAGGTTTCAATGGCAAGGATTTGCTTTTACCTTTCTTAAGTTGCTGTTTTAGTAGCCATTCATGGACAAACAGCTAGAAAACATTCAGATGCTTACATCTTTTGAGAGACTCAAAAAATAGAATGTGTTATCTGAGCAGAGTCATGTTTTAACACATGCTCTGGGGTGTGGGGAGAGAGCAATAGAAGTGCAAAGAATTTCTTTGGCAGTCTTAGGTCCATTTTGTGAGGAGAGGCTTCAGGATGTGTGTGTTTATTGTATCGAACCCCTACTAAATTAATAATTAGTGAACCTCCTGTGGAAAACTAAAGGAGATACTTTTAGTTCAGCTTCACATATTAGCAAGTCCATTTGTATGCTTTTCAGATATTTTTATTTTTTTCAGATATTTTTAAAGCTAATTATTTTATTTCACTGTTCCCCCAATTTTTTATTCATTGAAATGTACAGCTACAACCTGCATAGTGGAAAGCTGTGTGGTTAGTGTAAAGGAACTTACTTGGGGTTCAATTATTTTGAATATTTCTCAATGCCACATGCAAATTCTTTGAAATATTACAGTGGTTTACATGAGACCTAGGGATTCAGCATCATTCAGTCTTTTCAGAAAATCAAAACTCATGGATACCTTCAAGCTAACTGAATACCCTATAAAGGACTATACCAAATGGATATGGTGGTATTATATGGTAATATAAGAATTTTAGCCATTGAACTATTATGTTTCTACAGTGGTGTTAAAGGTAAATAAAATGTATTGAATGAGTTTATGTGAGATACAGCATGGAGGAAATTTACATGTATTTGCATATATGTATCATTTTCCCCAAGTAACTCCACAGAGCTATCTGTTCTGTTTTCTGTTTTTAACACTGCAAGTAAATTGGACTTAGAATTTACTGATTTGTGCAAATGATGTTCAAATATGTAACCTCATTTTTTGTAACAAATCTCATCTTGTTTTCAACCTCTATTCTTGCTGAACATGTCTGACCTTGTCCATTGAAGGGGTCACGGTTTCTCTTTGTTTTAAAATTTAGTCACTTTGAGTTCATTACTCAGAACTTTAGGTGTTATCCTCTGTTGCCACTCTTCCCACACTGCATCTGGATGCAGAAGGAAATATATGTGATAAGATGATATGGAGGAAGGATGGCCATGATTTGGGGAGGCTGAGTAAGCATCCAGAGCTGTTATCATTTCTAGTTGGTTTTACCACCTCTGTTAAGGCCTAACTCGAGTTCAGCCTAGTTCTAGGCTGCATCCAGCTCAGGTTGGATGCACTTGGACTCCACCCTCGGCTGCCTCCACGTAGCTGTCAAAGTACCGCTATGTTGAAAGCTGTACTGTGTGCCTCCTGGGAGCCAAGGGATCTTCCAGGAAACAAGCTTCCTAGCTAGGATCCACATCCACCCCCAAATGATCCTTGGAGATCTCTACTGAGATTCAGTTTAGAGAGGAGAAGAGATAGAGAGCAGAGTCTCAGTTTGTGCCTTTTGTTCTCCAGGGTCAAAACCTACAGTGGCCAGAAGGCATTTCTTCCAGTGAGGTGAAAACTCTCCTCATCTTTTCCTTATCTGATATTCTAATGTCTTTTCACTAGGACTAACTGTAAACTCATGCTCAGATTTGTAAGCTTTGCTTTTAATATGAAAAAGTTTTTTTTTTTTTTTGGCTCTTTATATAATCTTCCCACACACCATCAACCAAGCCAGGCTTTCAACTCACTGTCATATAAAAGAACATGAGGATATTTAGAGAGGAGCCCAGAGCCAAGCCAGGTTCTCTTTGTTCTAGGCTGTCTCCAAAGAGGTAGAGAGCCAAGGTGGGGTGGTCCAAATTTATGCTCCTTCTAAAGAGTTAGAAGAAAAATTTCTTTATCCCTCTGGGCATGTTCTACTTCTTAGAGTTGGATTTGAGGGTTTGCACATCTAGAGACCACAGTGTGGCTGTTGGTTGGTGTGTTTTATTTTCTTTACTTTCAATAATGTAGCAAAGAAGAGGGAAGGCGATTTTGCAGCTACCTTGTGAAGGGCAGATGGGTTTCTCTAAGGCTGCGAGTCTCTGGTATCCTCCACACCAAGATCTCAGCTAGTTTCAGGATTCCCAGAGACTGACTTGAACACAGGGCAGGTTGATGTTTGTAATGTGCCATAATGTAGGCATTGCTGGGAGAAGCTAAGTCCTATGGAAGGGACATCGAGGGAGAAGCTGCTGGCAGGTTCACGGAGGAGGAGGGCATATGGGTCAGAGCTGTGTCATTCCCAGAGCAAACTCACAAGTAGAGTGGTTGGGCTTTTGCTGAAGGGGTGGGAATGTTTGAGAAGAATAGGAAGCTACTTCAGCTTATAAAATAAATTAATCATATTCGCTCTCATGGCTACAGGAGGGAGGGATCCATGGGTCAAGTGCCTTGTAAAATGTTTCCACCATCCCTTGGGAAGTGGAGGAAACGAATTTCTCACCAGTGGATGGGAGTAATATTAAATAAGGGAGCACCACACTCACCCTTTACAGCAGGGAGTGTTTAACCTGCAGTCCTTGAACTTGTAGGGAACCCATCAATGGCACCCAGGGGTTAAGTTCAGCCCAGACATTGTGTGCAGACTTGTGTGCAGGCACTGTTGTGCATTTTTGTCTCAGGAGAGATTCTAGTACTTCCAGAAGATTCTCAGCAGAGTCCCTGACTCCAAAATATCAGGGTCATACATTATAAGGAGTGTTACACAAACAAGTAATGTATAACTTGTTCCATTAAAATCCTTTTCCTTTTTCCAGAAAGCCCAGTAAAAGTAAGCAATGCCACCGATCATGGGGTTCATTTTCTATTTTCATGAATTACTTTCATGATAATGCTCACACAAAAATGTCCAGTTGAAAGAGAACAACAAAAACAACACCAGAAGGGAACACAAGCCTGCCTTTGGCCTCCTGGGAACATTCTCCGAGGACCCTTTAGATAAATAATTCAAGAATTAAGAATATCTTTGAAGTCATTGAGATTTCTTATAGAGAACTAGCTTTGGAAAATTCACTTGTGAGCTGAGAAGCATGTGTTAGGATGAGCATATGATAAATACCTTACTGTAAAGGGCAAGTTTCTGTGAGGAATTAATGATTCATCCTCAGGAGACCTTTATTTACTATAAAAACCTGAGTGCCTTTTGCTGTTATCAGGCTGAGAATTACAGGGAAATTGATTCTCCACACAGATTTTCCCGATGGTCCCAATAAACCATCAGGCCCTCCTGGCCTTACCTTCCTTGTTTCAGTAGCTGCTCTGCTATGGTCAGTACCGTCCTCTCGGAAGCAATTAGTGGTAATAAGTAGGAGCTCACACAATTGATGGTGTAATTCGTCTGGACAGTGTGCAAGCAGCAGTTACGAAATGCTTCACAGAGCAGAGTGCTTGTACTTGGTCTCTCCCTACCATCAATTTTCTGGGTAGCAGAGCCTAATGAAGGCATAAGGCAGGCGGTGTGGGGACCGTAGGAACTCGGATGCAGAGCTTTCTGTTCTGGTCAAAAAGACCAGACTTTGCTTAGTATGATTGCTCTGAATTCCTCCTTCCACCTCCCTAATTGATGCTGCTCTTCGATTAACCCTGAAGGTTTTGATGAAAAGAGGGCTTGGAGAAGAAATGGGGAGAGCATGTACACGATCTTTTCTTACATCTCTCTTTCTATAACAGTGTTATTGATCTCTAATATTTCTTTTTGATTCTTTATTAGAATTTCCACCTCTCTTCTTACAGCCCATCTCTTTCTGAACATTGTCTACTTTTTCCATCAGAGCTTCCAGCATATTCATCATAGTTGTTTTGAATTTTCCATCTGATAATTTCATATCGTTCTGATGCTCGTTCAGTCTCTTCAAACTGTGTTTTCATCTTTTAGTGTGCCTTATAATTTTTTTGTTGAATGCCAGACATGATGTACTGGGTGAAAGGAACACAAGTGTGTAGGACTTTAGGGATGTGGTGAGGTGTCGAAGAGTGGGTGTGTTCTCTGGCCCTATGATTAGGGCTCCATCTTTTGGTGAGCCTGTGCCTCTGAGTTGTGAAGGTCATGAGTTTTCTCCCTTCTCCTGTCTCCTTGCATGGGGCAGACAGACTAGGGCGGTGGCTGGAATTAGTTATTTTCCTTGCCCCAGGTCAGGTAAGCTATGCCAATACCCCAATAATTGAGAGTCTGGTAAAAGAGTTTCTCCTGAGGGCAGACGTTGTTAAGAAGAACAAAATACTCTGGCACATTTCAAAATCATTACGTTTCCCCTCCTCCTTTTAGAAGCAAGGAGAGAATTTTCTTTGATCTTTGTTGTGGAATCCTGGCTGAGCTTCTGTAGGCAAATCCACAGTACGTCCTGTGACACCCTGGACCAGTCTACCCAGAACTTCCAGTAATTTGTCGACTGCAGTTTAGACTTGGTTCTTACAGAAGTTTCTGCTCCAGTAAGTTGTGACTCTCTTATCAGCCTGTCTCTCCAATTTTGGAGTCTGTAGTGTTCCCTGTGACTTCTCTTCTTTCACAGATCTGAGACGTGTTGATTTTTCAGTTGGGCTTTCTTACCAGTTGTTACAATGGAGTGGTGACTTCCAAGCTCCTTGCATGCTTGACTGAAACTCTGAGGTCTATCTCTGTCTTCTGAGTAAAACATTTTAACACATTCATTACATTTTATAAAATGATTTTGGAAGTCTTCTCTGCTATAGAATGATCTATTCTGAGCAATTCAGTAGTAACTGACCTCATGGTTTAATTCCTCAGTACATGCGGATGGTTCTCAAAATTATGTCTCTAACTCTGGTTTTTCTATTGTGCTTTAGATTTGCTTGCCCATATTCAGACTAGATTTACATACTTAAATCAGCAAACCTCAGGGTGAAATGTCCAAATTCACAGCCAGTATCCCACTGTGCAATCCTGGGATTGTCACTTACCGGTGCTTCCAGCACCATCTATAGTCTCCGTTAGCGGCACATTTACCCAGTTCAGCTCTGGCCTCATTGACCTTGACCAGAAACATTGCATTGGTTTTTCACCCCTTCCCTTCATCCCTACTTTAATTTCTTTTATTCTGTGCCCTTTGTATCCCACATTTAGGTAACGTCAGCCAGCTTGTGGTTTTCTGTACATATCAAACTGTGCTTTGAGAAAATGTCTAGGGTTATTCTCTTCTATCTGCTTGTAATGCTTTCTCCATATTTCTTCCTTGCACAGCATATCTTCTCTTCTATGAAGCCTTTTTACATGTCCGGGGGAAAGGAAGTCCTGGTGTGAACTCCATGGTGCTTGCAAATCATCTGTTTAAACGCCCATCTTCCTTTGTAGGCTAAACCTTTCAAGAGTAAGGACTATGTCTTATTCATCTTTATAGTGTCAATGCCAAGCACATGTTAAATGTTCACTAAATGTCACTTGAACAAAGAGAGGGAGAGAGACTGGAACTAGAATCTATTAAGTACAAGATACTTTGCCGGTGTTTTGGATGAGTGAGAAGAAAAGAGGAAAATTAAATAATAGGGAGTGAATTGTGTCTTATTTTCCTTTCACGTTTGAGAAGGTATTGGTTTTCCTGCTTCTAAAAGTATGCAATTAATTTATTGACCTTTCTGTACTGTTGGAAGGGTGGGAGGGAGTGGGGTAAGTACATGTTGGGCAGATCACTCTATGGTACTAGTAAAGAATACTATCAGAAAATCTATGAGATTTTTCTCATCTGATCAGCCCTTCCTTCTTTTCTTCCCATCTGCCTCCTCATCTTTTCCTCCTCATGATTGGAGTGCATCTAAGATTTGTTGCTCTGCTCAATCTCATGGGCTTAAGAGGAACAGAAAGAATTCCTCCAACTTTCTTACTTCCATTTTCCAACATCTCCCCATGTTGCATAGGATAGGAAAAGTGTAAGACTGAATAAAAAATAAGGTACAAAGTTCCTTTGAGTATTGTTAGAAGTTATCGTTGATTAAAATTTGAGAATATTACTTGTAAAAGATTGTCTATGGAGAAAAGGACTCGAATATGAATTCATAAATAAATAAAATGAATAATCCCATTTCCCATAAGAGACAGATAAAAAATGGATTTTTTCTTAAAATAAGTTAAATTGCAAGGAAGGAGAATAAGACCAATTATGAATTTAAATGATGCTCAAATATTGCAATTATAACTACATTTCTTATAAAGAGTGAAATATTTCTTTACTATTACAGATTAAATTTAATTTCAGACCTCTGTAAGAGTAATTTATTAAGTAGAAGGTGCCATTTAAAATGGAATTACTTCTGTACATAGACTTTTTTTCCCCTCCTTGGGTTCTCAAATCATACCAGCTGATTCTGTATTGAACTTCAGAAAAGTTTCTCTAAATGCATACATTTTTAAAAAACCATGTGGTAAAAATATTTTTTGGAAGACTGAGCCAGCAGAGTAGATATCATCACTTACCAAATGTTGGCTTTATTAACTGTAAGATTCTCAAATGTGAGAAAACAGTTATAAACCAGCTGAGACTTAAAATCACCAACTCTTAACATCCAGTGGGGATGGGGCTGTCTTCCAGAATATATAGTTCTGAGCATGTTTACCCTCAATAAATATTCAAAAATACATTTTGAAAGAACTGAATCCTATTTAAATAGTATGAAGTGAAATAATTGGCAAAGTGCTGGTGCCTGCACATTTACTTAAAGAACAAATCATCCATAATCTATATTCCTCCAGAGCCATGTTCCTATTTGGAAGTTTGAAGAAAGTGTTCTGTACTTCATTTTGCTGGAAGTTTGCATGTGAGTAATTACATCTGTCAAAATATGTGCATATTGCTTCTCTAATAAAACCTTGTCTTTCTAGGATTGATTGCAAAGATACTGCAACTTGTATAAACTAATCATGATCCCCTATGAACTTTCTCACATCTAGAATGCCTCCAGAACCACTCTCAAAGATCCTAGGATCGACCCACAGAGAAGCATTTTCTAAATTTAAGGGAATTCTAGGGGTGCCTGGGTGGCTTAGTAGGTTGAGTGTCCATCACTTGATATTGGCCCAGGTCATGACCTCACGGTCATGATTTCTCTGTCACGGGGTAGAGCCCCATGTTTAGCTCTGCACTGAGCGTGGAGTCTGCTTGGGATTCTTTCCCTTTCTCTCTGCCCCTCTCCCCCACTCACACACATGCTCTCTCTCTCTCTCTCTCAAAGTGGATAAGTAAATATTTTAAAAATATGTTAAATTTAAGGGAATTCTGAAGATAGTGCCCTGGTTGTACTCCCGGATATTTTCAAAATTGCTTCTTTTGGAGTCTTTGGGAAGAAGGGCTGCTCTAGCTAAAGGTCATATTTTAAATACTCATTCAGAAGTAGTCTTTGCTGATTGAAGGAACATTGGTAGTGGGAGTTTTGAGAAAGCTGTGGGGAAGCAGGACGGTATGGGGTATTAGCCATTCTTACTTATAACCTTAATAAATCATAGGTCTCTTTTTGGTGGTTAATTCTATGCAAACCATGCCAAGCCAAGCTGGAGAAATTTACAAGGAAATTTTGTTGTTGTGGCTGCTCTGAGCTTTGTTACTATCAGATTATGACCTTATAGGAAAAGAGACATTCATGAAAGGTGTCTTGAAATGTTCACGAATTACCTTGTGACTTTGCATTTGTTACTCGTTGTTTTATTAAATCCTCCAATAAACACTTTGAATTATATTTTATTGGTTTCAAGTAACAGGGGAAAGTGAGCATCAGAAAGCACATGTGAAGTCAGAGGGCTGCTCAATGGCTAAATGGGGGCTCAGCCTCCTATCTAGAACACCTAGTGCTCCTGATGCCCTGTGTTTATGACCTTTTCCCACTCCTTTCCTTTCTGTGAAAACTTCTGTCCTCAGAGCCCTGGTTCTGCTGATTGATAGCCACTAACTTTGTTGTTGAATCCATGCTAGTGTACCAGTGAGTGCTAATCACGTCACCTGCCATTTTTCTGATCCTATAACTGAATTTTAATAGAGATATTCTTCAGATAATTTATTAGTATAAAAGAATGGATCTGATGTTGACATTAGAGTCACCTGGCCAATAGGTAGGGCAGACGTATTTGAGACATGGGTCTGTTAGTGTCCTTCAAATTGAAGTATACAGCAGGCAATTCAAGAGAATTGGCTTCAATAAATCATCTTTACCCTTTTACATGGATATTATCAAGAAGATATATATGTGACCATATATATGTGAACACTAGTCTCTTCTGGTATAATATTAGTTTTGTTCCTAGTCACAGGGCTTTATGTCCTTGTTACTTGTGCTATGTATTTGGACACCTAATCAAAATGACCCCATTAGACTCCCATAGAGTTCCTATTCCAGTGGCCTCACTACTAATAGCCTTCAATTGGCCATGTCACATTTCTGGTGCTTGGTGATGCAGAACAAGTCATCCCACAACTGGGTCTCAGTTGTCTCATTTGTAGGCTAAAATGGTGGCATTCAATGGTCTTTAAGATTCCTTTCAGTTTTAACAATCAGCGTTTCAGTGCTTGTCGCATGCTAACTAGCTTGTAATCAACCATAAACTTCCTGCATTTCTGGAAAGCACAATGGAATGAACCATCTCTGTGCACAGAATCGAGTTTGAGAAAATCTGATCCCCGGAGCTTTAAGCTCTTGGTTGCAGTGACTGCAGCTCATCTCTCACCTTGATAAGCCATTCCTTGGCTGCCTGTGAATTCATTACTTGAAAGAGATTTGCTGTGGCCCTACTTCTGGGGCCTGTGGAAGAAATAAAGTTCTTCTGTCTCATTGCTAATCTTCCTTTCATGGTAGCACCAGAAATCTTGATTTCATTGACTCATCTGTGAAGGACCTCCCCATTTCCCAATATCCAGTCACTTCTGGGTCTGATGGATGAAGAATCAAGGTCATGTGCCTTCTGCTCTCCCAGAGATAATAAATGTAGCTCACTGTGCCACATGCCAGAGATACAGATGCCAGCAGAACAGAGGGGGAAGCGTAACATTACAGCACAGAGAGTTCACTCGCTCTTTTTCATGATAATGTGTTTTTGACTGCCAGTGGTGATCTTACCTTCTCTTTCATTGGACTCTTTTCTCTCCCCCAACTCCCTACCCTATATCTTAAACTGCTATATATTTGTATAAATCCTCGATTTTTCTTTTTTGAGTTTAGTGCACTGAACATTTCTACTCATGCATAAAAGATGCCCTGAAAATTCCCATCACGGCTGCATAAGTGTTTATTTATTTTTTACTTTTTGAGAATCAGGCTCTGGGTAGTGCCTTCAAGAGACAAGTATTTATAGTTTTGCTATATGATTTGGTTCAGTTCTTTTCTTCCATCTTGTTTGTTTATCAGGAGTAAAAAGGGGGATTTAAGGTATTACAGAAAAAGAGTTTCCCTTGGTGGTTAATTTTAGGTAGTTGTGAATAGATGGAGTATATGGGCTTTTAAAAAGAAATAAAGCTAGGGGAAATAAAATTTATTACATATAGATCAGATGTGATAAGAAAACTCATTGCAAAGTTAATCTGAATAATATTGAATCACTAATTTTAAATTCAATGCAATCTAGATATGAAACAGGTAATTTAATCATAAAATTTCTATATTTTGATTTGGGATTCTGGTATAATCCTCAGAGTAAAAGTGGATCATTTTTAATTATTTTGGTAAATTGCCTAGATTGTATATAGATGAGGCACATAAAAGAAACACTTGTATCAGTTTAGAGCTTTATAAGCAAATGTTTTTCTCTATAGCTCATATGTTCTGACTTCAAAAGATAAGGTGAAGAAATGAAGGTTTTTTTATATTAGCATGCTGAATTTTAAAATGTTTTTTGTTCAAAATATAAGTAACTCAAAAATATGTCTTTATTTCATTTTTCTTTTTGATTTTTTTGAAAACATGCTCAGATGGAGCCCAGTGCAGTTTTACACCCATGACTCTGAGGTCAAGAGCCTAGCTGAGATAAAAAATCAGACATTTAATCGACTGAGACACCCAGGCACCACTGTCTTTGTTTCTTTACAATGAATAATAATTTTTGAGTTACTCTTAATATGGGCAGTATTATTGGCCTCCTATGAAGGATACAGTTAAGGACCAGACTGGAAATTTCCCTTATAGAGATTCTTATAAATGAGAACCAAAATCCAGTTGTTTCCAATTACAGCTACAAAAATACAGATGGGCTATCTATGCACACCTAGTAATCAGAGAAGTGAAGTGCTGTGATTTCATGAAAGGTGAGGGGAAATGCTCACTGGAATCTTGGGCTGATTCTGACTAGCTCACGTGTAGTTTATCTGGATGAAACACCTCCTCCAGAGTTGACTTAAGACGGTTCTGCCAGATAGTTCATATCTATAACCCCAGAGTCTGCCAACAGCTAAGTCACGTAAGATCTCATTGCCAGAAGAATGCAAATTCCCCATTCTATCCCAAAATTGTCTCAAAAGGAAATGTTTTTCCATAGGACACTACTCTACAAGAATGAATATCCCAGTCTGCGAAGAATGACAAACTATGGCCATATTCTTTGCCTCTTTCCCTCTTTACTTATTAGAAAAGCAATGTTCTAGCTATGTTATTACAGAGAGAATAAAAGGCTTGAGATAGTACAAAAATTCCCCTTGACATCCAAAGATGATCTAGATTCACTGAAAATCATCCAAATTAGCGACATCACTTTTTAGAAATATTTGTTATGAATATTTAAAATATCTATACTGCTTTATTTTAAATTGGGCCAAAATACTATATGTAATAATGTTTACATTTATGTCCCACACTGACATTTATTTGTTTTCCACATTGACATTTCTGATGCATTTTTTGCATGTGAATATGGGAAAAGATAAGAGTTGTCTTTTGCAGAAGCATGGTTAACCTTAGATTAGACTTCTAATGGCTTGGAAAAAGTTGAAATAATGGAAAATTCCTGGTGAAGAGATATAAGATACACCATCATAGAGTTAACATCATTCTGTCGATACAAATCTAATATTGATCAGACATGCTATATTTTCTAGACACTGACAGCTTATAACAAAGCAATTCCATCAATTAATTTACACATAATCACATGGACATTGAGAGCAAGGACTTTCAGAAATCTACAGATGTGGACTGAATATCACCATATATGCTAGTAGGGTAAAATATGCATGAGCTGAAAGAGTCTTTCAGGCAAATAATGATTCTCTGTCTGATGGAAGGATTCATATGATCAATGCTGTATTTTCTGTAGTCAAGTATTACTTTCAATGTGCCTTCCATCGCTTGAGACACGCTTTAGTTCATTCTCTGCCTCTACTTTGGAAAAGAAGCAGTCACAATGGTGGTTAATCATGATCTTGCCAAGCCTTAAAAAGAAAAGCCCTCTCCTGATACAATTTGCCCACAAAGGCTTTCAAAGGAGGCAGCCCGGAGTTGCCTAGAGTGAAAGAGATCAGAATTTGATGCAATGTAGATGCAATAATTCTCTATTTCAGCATACCTATCCACCAGGTTAATATAGCTATCATTTGTCACAAAAGGCTTTTGGGAAACTAACTGCAGAGTTCTCCCTTAAGCTAGAAACTTACTTGGCTAGAAGGAGAATTGCTGGGGAGGGTGAAGAATAACTAATCTCCAGTCTTCAGAAATGTGCTCACCCTATATTCTCTTGCATTAAGATAGAAGAAAAGACAGTGCTGACTATTCAGGTGATCTACCCTTTCCTTGGGGTTTGGAATCCTATTTGAAAAGCCTTTACAGTTTTGTGTAACTGCAACTTTTTCTGGTGAGTTCTCCAGAGATTTCCTCCTGACCACAGCTCCCCTTAATCTCTATTCCCCACAGCACAATCCATAAATGATTTTTTCGATGGTCCTTAAATCTCTCAGTCCTCATCGGTAAAGCATTGATGAAAGTATTTTTGAAGAATTAATGGGATACTGTATTCCTGGGACAAAATAACCTAGTCAATTAAAATGGTAAAATTGAAAACTTATTAAAGAGGTCTGGTATGCTCTTCTGAATAAAGAGCTGAACTTGGTACTGTTAGAGCACGTCTCCAATCTGTGTGTAATATCTTGCCCCTTTTTCTCTTTCCTCTACTGGAATGTAAAAGTTTCATCAGGCAAGGAGTGGCTTTGTCCTTTTCATTCCTTTATCCCTACATGCACACAGGATTAGTTGATGCTCACATATTTCTTACATAATTGGAATAGCAAGTAAACCCAAGAAATGGGACATGTGGGGAAAATTTTATGAGAGTATGGATGTACACTACTCTCCTCAATGTTTAGGATTCTTGGAATTTGATCAACTAAATGTTAAGTAGGGAAAACTCTGTGCTCAAATTAGGGGTCACTTTCTTCCCTGAATCAGGCCTAATTTTAAGTTATTTTTAAATAGACAATGATGAAGGAATTGCAACATGATGACAAGATTTGAAGGCAAGTCTAAGGTTATCTTACTACCACCTTCATCTCTACATAAGGCAATATTGCAAAATGTTCAGTGTCCTCTGGTGGCCTCAGTCTTCCGTTTACATCGTTTCAAGCCTTGCCTTATGAAATGAAAGTTTTCGGGAATTCTCACCTCACTTCATCTATCCTTTTGGGAGATATGGATATGGGACATTAAATATTATATATACATGTATTTTGAAAAGATTGGCCTGAGGACATCAAATCATTACCTTATCACTTTACTTCTGCTAAGTGTATAGGTCCTTCCTTGTTAACTGTAACATTAAAGTAAAAGTTCAGGCAAATATTTTGATCGGAATTTTTGAGAGGAACTTCCCAAACATTAGATGTTCAGTCTGACATAATGATGTCAAATTTGTTATTCTGCAAAGTTTCACACATGCATTGCTATGTGATTTACTTGGGAACACCAGTTATTTTCTTTTGTTTCCCCAAAACAAAGGGAGAAGGAATCAAATATATGGTAGAGATTAAGGGTACTTCATGTCTGTAAGACTCCATGCTGTCCTGGAATACCACATCAGTGTCCATCTCCGGCCTTTGGTGAAATCGGTGCTGGGAAGGGCATTGCTGGGGATCCACGGAAGGAGGCTCTGTGGTTCCCACTGAAATGAGAGCAATGTGCCTCTAGTCAGTCGTGTGGTTCCTGCAAACCCCTGTGCCATTGTGACTCAAAGGAGTGAGGGCAGGCGGAGACAGGGGTAGAGGTGGGTACAGAGCCTGCCAGCATGTCAGGCAATGTGCCAGGCAACGTGCAACAGAGTAGGGTAAGACCAACTATGGCTGAGATGTGACCACAGACCAGTGAGAAGGGAAAGGCCTACGTATGGGTTTATTTTTATTTCTAGCTTTGGAAACTCATGCTTCTTTTGAAAACTCTGCTCTCCTCAATTCAACTCAGCTTTCATAACACAAACCTCTCCCAACATGGCAGCCCTGGTTCTCTGGTACAGAACGTGAGGGGCAAGTGATTTCGCTCCTGCTGAAGAACCAAACATTGATATTAACTGACGATTGCAATACAGTTTTTACATACTCTGACGCATGAGCAGAGGGCTGTGGGGAGACGCAGGAGCGACACTGGCTACCGGGACGGAGGTCACATTTCAACACTGCTGGGTTCGTTTCCTCAACGCTAAGCTCTGTTCTGTTTGAGCTGGAGAAACAAGGTTGAATAAGTCAAAATGTACCAAGGACTGGGCATGGCTGTACCCACTACTGAGCAGAGTACTGTGATGCACACTAAAACGGAGGTAACCCCCACACTGTAAGCTGCATGACCATAACCCTAACAGTACCCCCACCGGGTTTTAGCTTCAGAGGGGCAGCACCCTCATCTGCTTTCGCTCAGTTTTGCAGTCCAGCCTCTAGCACACTGCCAGGTACTCTGTAAACACTTAATGTGTGCTGAATGCTTGAATAAATAAAGGTCCCGTGGAAATACGTAAAGAACCACTGGATTATGCTGAAGTAGCTTTATTTCTGGCCAAAGTCAGTATCAACCTACAAAAAAATATAGGAGTCACTTAAGATTTTTATTTTACTCTCTAGGGAAGAATAGCTGTTTTATTCCTTACATCCCTCTAGTGTACTCTTGTAGCTTAAAACATTACATTCATGACCAATGGGAAAAAATAAATACAGTAAAAACTTGGATTGTAATTAACTTGCTCTGTGAATGTTCCACAAGATGAGCTATCATTTCTAATAAATTTTAACTTGATAGACAAGTGATGTCTTTCAATATGAATATTATGTGATGCTGGACGTCACATGATCACAATTGAGCCAATGGTTCTTGAAATTTGCTTTGAGATACAAGTGCTTTGGATGACAGGCATGTTTCCAGAATGAAATATACTCACAAACCAAGATTTCACTGTATAATACTGAAATAATATGAGCGTGGTGTAAGAGATAATTAGAATTTTCTCTGTGAAGTTACTTGTTTGTGATTTGTTCTTCTAAAGAAATTTTATACTTAACATGTGATTGGTGGTTAGATGTAGATTCAAATCATTTTATATTCCCAAAATGTTTTGAGTTTATCCCCTCAGTAATGATGAGAGTTCAATGGCTTTGTAAGCCTAATCACTCAATACAGACTGTTCCTGTGGGGGAACTCTAATTAGATTTTAATAAGAATGGTGAATTAAATGTGATATTAAGAGACCCTTTATATTGTATATTAATATATGTCAAGATAATAAGGTGCATTTTAGGTATTTCAGATATAGATAAAAATAGAGAGGGGATGTAGTTTCACTTGGCTGTTACCAATATTGATAAATTTCTATTTACTGGTGTGAAATACTTTTTTCTTTATTGCTTACACACTTCATAATTATCAGCAGATGTGCCTTAATAAGAATGGATTATTTCAGCCAGAGTAAATAATTCATTAAGTTATAAATGAAATGCGTATTTGGCAAGCCAAAGTGAAGGCATTAACCAATCTTGGTCCCCCCCCCCCAGCTGCTTACAAATTGCCTCAACATTCAAATCTATAAACCACTTAGTACCCGACAACTCCTGCCGAGGCAAAGCTTTACCCGTGCCGAGTAAGAGTAATAGATGGTTCCGCAGCACAGGAAAATGCATCAGAGTTAAGGAAAGAAGGATAGCCTTAGTGGCCTTAGAAAAACACTCCCTCTTCCCCTGCTTCAGTCTGTAGCCTTTGATACAGAACACTGTAAAGTCTTCCTCTTCAGTCCTGGGGAAGGGCCCAGCCTGCCTTGAGGAATTATGTCTGCACTCGACCAGGGTTATTGAATTAGAAAATTAATGAAGGATGGAGAAATATTTGAGAATAAGAGCACCTCCTTCTTCAACGTAAAATAATTCTGGTACTTCTTTGAAACGGAAATAGATTTGGCTTCATTTTTGATTCATGACACTTTAAATATTAAACCTGGACTGTGCAAATCTGATGTTTTGTGGGATGTTGCAAGTGGTACTATGGATTTTAAACCAAACTGTGTATTTCTTTCAGCCAGTTTTACTCTTATACTTGTATTAGAATGGGACTTTTCTACTTGTACTTAATCACATTTTAAATTTCTGAGTTTAGATTGGGTAGACATTCTTATTAATTCTGCTTAAAATGTACCAACTCCTGTCTGGCATGAAATGAAAAAGTGATACTGTACTTCAACAATTATATTAATTACATAAATTTCAACACTTGGGGTACACCAAGTTCCAGCAGAGAGGACTAAGCTGATTTAATGGTCAGTAAAGTTGGTGGGGGGTGGTATGAACCAAGTAGATGCTGACTAATGAGTTGGTGTAGGCTATGAAGGCAGCCTCAGGGTTAAGAATATAACTTGAGCTTTTGGGGTGCCTGGGTGGCTCAGTGGGTTAAGCATCCAACTTCAGCTCAGGTCATGATCTCACAGTTTGTGGGTTCGAGCCCTGCATCGGGCTCTGTGCTGACAGCTAGCTCAGAGCCTGGAGCCTGCTTCTGATTCTGTACCTCCCTCTCTCTCTAACCCTCCCCTGTTCATGCTGCCTCTGTCTCTCTCTCAGAAATAAATTAAAAAAATTTTTTTAAATTAAAAAAGAAAGAATATAACTTGAGCTCTCTGAGTCCATGTACATCTCTCTGTTTGTAAAGAATACTGAACACAGTGAGCTTGCTTTTCACTCACATTCAAATGCTTAAAAATTAACTAGTGGGTCACGAGAGGAGCACAATAAATGATATGAACACCATGGCCCACTGGTGTCCATCTTTATTCAATGAAGGAGGGGAGTGCCTATACTTTGGCCATTACTCATTCCTTTCCCATCATCTATCTCTTTTGAATGTGTTTTTGCCTTTGTTATGATCCGGGAAGTTATTAGTTATTATTGGTTTCGTGCTGTGTGGGAAGCAATTGTATTTAATGCAGGTTTCAGCTGCTTCTGTCAAAAATAGATACATGAAGAAATGAACAGACCCACCCTGTTCTGTTTCTCTTACCATGATAACCAAGTCCAAGTTATTTTTGTGACTTTTAAAAAAAGTTGTGATTGCTACCCTTATGTCATTTAATGTCAAGTTAATGACTCCTATGTCATTAACTGTGGCCTATCACAGTTAGGGGATACAATATCTTGGTTAATAAAATAGCAGGGTTGATCTAAAATTGGCAATTCTCTTTAATATCCCATAGTTTGTTTATTTATTTATTTTTAATGTTTTATTTATTTCCGAAAAAGAGAGAGAGAGAGACAGCGTGAGCAGGGGAGGGTCAGAAAGAGAGGGAGACACAGAATCTGAAATAAGCTCCAGAAATGTGCTGACAGCTCAGAGCCCAACACAGGGCTTGAACCCATGAACTTCGAGATCATGACCTGAGCCGAGGTCGGACACTTAACCGACTGAGCCACCCAGGCAACCCTAATATCCCATTGTTGAGGGTTCTTCTAGCAGAGCTATCACGTCTTTGACTATTCCATAGACTCCTTATGGGTCCCCTGCTCCCAGTCCTGAGTCCTTCGCATCCAGTATCCTCAAAACAGTGACTTTTAAGTGCAAGTCAGTTCACATTAGGCCTCTGCTCAGAACCCTCCAGTTATTTTCATAGTACTTAAAAATACATACATTTCTTGGAATGCCTGAGTGGCTTAGTCGGTTGAGCGACCGACTTCAGCTCAGCTCATGATCTCATGGTTTATGGGTTCGAGCCCTGTGTCAGGCTCTGCACTGACAGCTCAGAGCCTGGAGCCTGTTTTGGATTCTGTCATCTCCCTCTCTTTGCCCCTCCCCTTCTCGTGCTCGGTCTCTCTTTCTCTCTCAAAAATAAATAAACATTTAAAAAATTGTTTTAAAAAATCCATACATTTCTTTCCAAAGATTCCATAGCACTTTTCAGTCTGGTTTCTAGCTTTCCCACTACTGTGTTTCAGACTCCACCCTCCACTCATCTCTGCAGCCACAGGGTCCCTGAATATTCCTTCAGCGAGGTGGCTTCTACTTTGTTCCTCATTTGTGCTGTGTGACAACACTGCTTTCTTTCTAGTAGCTTCTTTCAGGTGAATGCAGAGTGTACCCTCATAGCAAAATCCAGCAGGTTATAGGGAGAGGTTACTTTTTTTAACTTTAAGGAATACGTCAGGCTGTTCCAAAAGTCATTTTGTCATAAAACCATTGGGAGTTTTATGTCTTTGGGCATTCAAACTTTATCATAGAAGCATTATTTGAATTCTTAAATTCTTTGCCATTTGTATCATCTCCTCTATGGCTACCTCAAAAAGGCTTGGGATTAGCTTTTGGAAATGAAGTCCATTAGAATTTCTGAAATGTACTAAATTTAGAACATTGGTCTTTTCTTTCATCAGCAGCTCTGGGTCTGTTGGCATGGCGCCTTGATGTAGTAATTATCACTGTATTCAGGCCAGGAGTGGAATTCTAGGTCTCCTACCACTTTGTTTCTCTGTTTCTCTCTTTATCTATCTACCTTTATCTATCTATCTATCTATCTATCATCATCATCATCTACTATCTACTTTTATATCAAATAAATAAGGATAATAGTCAAGTTTTCAGAATATCAACTACACATTTAGAAGAAAACAATCTTTTAGACTCGGTTCCCAACAGTAAACTTGAATAAGCCACTGTGTATGCTTTCGTTTTCCATATTGATCTGAAGGAAGCTGCTGTTTGCCCAAACCTAATCTCTTAGGAAGATCAGGCAATTCATTTGATAGCATCTGTGAAATGTTCTGAGCACCTCGGCACAGGATGTTCTAGAAACACGATGCATTATTATAATCATCATCTCTATCTCTCCCGAACCTAGTGGAGCATACTATTTGCCATCCATCTCACACTGATGTTACAGGGATTAATGAGATAATATCTATAAGGTACTTAAAGCTCCTTGGAATCAGGGGGTTATGTAAGTACAAGGGAATCTGATTATTATTAACCTAATACATTATGTTGCCACCTGACTGTCCCTTTTCATCAAGAGTAGATATAAATGATTTATCAAATTTACACTGGGAGAAACAGCAATATAACTTTAAGTTGCTTTGGAAACTAGAGTGTGTGAGCGTGTGTGTGTTTGTGTGTGTGTATGTGTGTGTGTGTGTGTGTATTTGAAATGTCATTTGAATCCAATCTCTTAGGCAAACACATTTCCATTCTGAACTATTTTGGTTATACTTAACATAAAGAGATGTGATTAGAAGTTTCAGATCTTGTTTTATGAAGCTAAATGTTTTGAGCCATATACTCGATTAGGAAGAAAAAGTAATAAAGTGAGATATTAAGTCATCTTAGTAGCCTTGTGACAAGATAGATTTAACTGTTTTCAGTCAAGATTTTACTAAATCTATAGACATGTGAGCAACAAAAGCCTGGATTGACATTTCACAAACCTTATAAATATTTCCCTCTTACCTTCAAAGATATTTTTTCTTTTTTGGGAATTTAGTATTCTGCAAATTAAAAACTGGGTTTTGAATCAGAGACAGGGTGTGGGGAACTAGCATAAATCAGAAACAAATCAAAGTTGGGGGGGTGCCTGGGTGGCTTAGTCGGTTAAGCGTCCGACTTTCGCTTAGGTCATGATCTCGCGGTTCATGGACTCGAGCCCCACGTTGGGCTCTGTCCTGACTGCCAGCTCAGAGCCTGGAGCCTGTTTCAGTCTGTGACTCCCTCTCTCTTTGACCCTCCCCTGCTCACCTGTCTCTCTCTCTCTCTCCTATAAATAAATAAAACATTAAAAAAAAAAAAGGAAGAAACAAATCAAACGATGTATAATGCAGACTTAGAATTAAGCACCTTCGGTGCTGTATTTTGAGAACTATGTGGAAAGAGTTTTGTGTAACAGACAGGAGAATCCCTCACAAGCTAGAGCTACCAGTGCACTCCGCTATCAATCTCTGTCTCTGTCTCTCTCTTTTGAGCCCTCTGTTCTTTTCTCCACCTGTTCCTCTTCATATTTCAGTCCATCCATCTACCTATCTATTTATTCCTCTCTCTTTCATCTGTCTATTGTGATTCACAGTTAATGAGTTAAGCTGTGTATCTTCAGTCAAGATCTACATCTGAGTACCCGATATTGCCAATTTTATGCCTTGTCCTGGGTGTTTTAAGGGCATTACGAACTGAACAAGTCTGAAACTTAAGCCTCCCCACCACTACTTGCCCCAGCCTGCCCTGACACAAACCCGCTCCCTGCTAAGGTCCTACTTACCAGTAAATGCACTCCCGAGTTCCCAACAGACACCTAAGAAATGTCTCCCCCACCCCACCCCGTCATCCCCAATTTTCAACCATTAACTATGTACTAGTATAGGTATTCTGTTTCCCTCTACCAATCCTATCAATTACTATTGCTCACAGAATTAAATGACTTCTCTTTAGTTTTCCAACTTGTAAATCGAAAGCTTCACTGTTTCATTTGTTTACTTTTCCTCCTCTGCAGGGAGCCATCAAAACCTTCCAATCAGGTGATCGTTTATCCAAGAGGCCTCCAAGGTGTCCACAATGGATTTGGGATACAGTTAATGGTTATAATCTTCTCCCTGGTTCACCACAGTCAAGTAATTAAATGTACACGTAAATTATTTTTTTCAAGGTCAAGTTTGTTATGTGTGTTGTAACATGAAAAATTAAAATCTTAGGCTAACTATTTTCTACAGTAATGAACATTTTTTATAGTAAATTACACTTCTCTGCTTTCTTAAACTAACTATTCTGAACATGACAATGTAATATTTTCTTGAGGAGTCAGAATTGACATTTGGGGGCACTTGCATGGTGCACCCAGTTAAGTGCCTGACTTCAGCTCAGGTCATGATCTCACAGTCCGTGAGTTTGAGCCCCGGGCTGGCTCTGTGCTGACAGCTCAGAGCCTGGAGCCTGCATCTGTCTCTCTCTCTCTCTCTCTCTCTCTGTCTCTCTCTCTTCCCCTTCTCTGCTCATGCTCTGTCTCTTTCTCTCCCTCAAAAATAACATTAAAATTTTTCAATTAAAAAATTAAAAAAAAGAATTGACATTTTCGATATCAACTATTTTATTACTGTGTAATATGTTGATGCCTTCTACTGAAGGGGTGTACGCCTATTTTCTGTTTGCCTGAGGCACCGGTACTTTTAAGGTTGGAGCTTCTATTACTGTCATGTTCAGATTTGATTCAGTCGGTGTGTCTGTGTAAAATTACACGTTCGTAGAGACAAGGGGTGGACCTATAAAGATTTTTTCACACAGCTCTTAGCACAGAGCTCACACAAAGAAGTTGTAGATTTCTTCTGATGGTAAAATAGTTTTAAGAAGTGAAGTTCATTTGTAATTTCATTTTTGGGCAAAAGGGAAATGCTAACAAAGTTAATACAAGGTAATAATTTCATACGTCTTTCCTTGTACGTAGATAGGTCTTTGGGGGCATGTTTTAATCCACAGCACACTTGCACCAACGGAATAATGATCTACCAGAATAGCTTTACCAATTGTGAGTAATTTGAATAACCCTCTACTGCTGCTGAGAAAGCCCATTTTATGGTGGGCTTAAATGTATTTGGAGGCTGACGGCCCACCCCTTCCACCAGGTCACCCTTGCGTGTGCCGTCTGTAATATTTGTCATGGAGAAATAGTTGGGTGTAAAAGAGCCCCATTCAAACCGGAATGCCATACGTTTTGGTCCAGGGGAAAACAGGAGGAAAACATTTATTTTGACTGGAAACAGGGTGGCTTGCTGGGTATCACAGCCTTTTAGCCCATCGTTTCCCTTGATTTCCCTGAAGAAAAAATGTGTCGGCATCCATCTGGGTGGCTTCATGTCACCAGTGAGAATGACTTCCTTCTTCCTCATGTCCTTCCTCTCAAGCTGCATGGGAATTGGAAGGGGTGGCCCCGGGAATGGTCCTGCCCCCGGCTTAATGAGGGCGAGTTCCTTCAAGAGTGCACCGACTCCAAATGTATCAGACGGGGTGCTGTGTCATGCGACCCCATATTTCTTGAGGCATAAACAGCCCTTACAGAAGATATTAGAGATAATATCTGAGAAGGTATTAGCATGGAAAGCAAATTTCCCCAACTAATGCCACCGACCACCCAGTATAGACTCTGTCAGCTCACAGCGTGTTGTTCCCCCGATATCCAACCCAAGAGGCCTCCATAGGTTAAGACTGACAGAGCCACGGCCAGCACCCCACGCCGCAGTCTGCATCGGCGGTAGAGTCAAGCTCTGACAGACTGAAGCAAAATGCAAGGCCCGTTGTATCAAGCTTTTTTTCACTCCTGTCGTCCTTTCCCTTCTTCCTTATTCCCACCAAACCCATTTCATCTTCTTACTTTCCATTTTTAAAATATGGTTATGACAGCAGTGGTTTCAAGCAGAAATAACATGGATTTGCACAAAGAAAACTGACAAAAAGTACCCTGGGACAGGTTTGCCTGAAATATAATTTGTTTTTATGGGCATACACCAGTTTTCTTGCCAGTCTCGAGCTGTCACTTTGGGTTATTTTCACCGTAGTCACTGAGGAGGTTAGCTGAAAAGCAAACAGCTAAGAATGAATGAAGCAGAGAATAAGCGTGGTAGGAGGGACCCTGGAAAGCCCAGCCCCACATGCAGGGAGGTGTTTCCCCAGCTCCCTTCACACACACACACACACACACACACACACACACACAGCACACGTGCTCAAAATTCTCAATTTCTTTCCCTGATTATACAAAATGAGGAAACAAAGACAGAAAGTTTCCATGAGTTCTCAGCTGTGAGCAAAGAGAAATCAAAATAGTTTTCAAGTCTGAGTTAAAAGAGATGGATGATTTCAGGTCTTCAGCTATGTATCACCAACTCTCCTCTTCCCCGTTTTCTTTCTCTACCTATTGGTCATCATTAGTGTGCTTTACCTTTGACTGCAGGGCAAACCTACCGCAGCGGTGCCAAACCTCCTCCATTCATCAAGGAACAGATGCAGAATAAAGGCCCATGAAACTGGAACACTGGAACCCTTTCTTTTTATCCCCCCAAATTCATGTGCATTACCTAGAGGCTAAACTTATTCAGAGATGATCGCGTACTAATAAGCTTTAGAAATGATGACTCTTTCATTGTGTGTGTGTGTGTGTGTGTGTGTGTGTGGTTTTGTGTGTTCAGAAAGCTGAGCAGAGTATTGACTCTATACTTTCCAAAGTACTTTTGAAAACATCTCAGGTGGGCACCAGTTAAATGTCTGACTTCGGCTTAGGTCATGATCTCACGGTTCATGGGTTTGAGCCCCACATTGGGCTCTGTGCTGACAGCTCAGAGCCTGGAACCTGCTTCAGATTCTGTGTGTCTCTCTCTCTTTGTCCCTCCCCCACTTGTGCTCTGTCTCTCAAAAATGAATAAACATTAAATAAATAATAAAACAGGGGTGCCTGGGTGGCTTAGTCGGTTAAGCGTCCGACTTTCACTTAGGTCATGATCTCACGGTTCATGGGTTTGAGCCCCACATTGGGCTCTGTGCTGACAGCTCAGAGCCTGGAGCCTATTTCAGAGTCTGTGTCGCCCTCTCTCTCTGACCCTCCCCTGCTCACGCTGTCTCTCTCTCTCCTAGAAATAAATAAAAAATAAATAAATAAAAGAAAACTCTTTTAAAAAGGAAAAGAAAATATCTTAAACATAAGCTTTGCTTAACACACCAGTGGGTTCTAATACCAGTGCTTAGTGAACACTTTTCATCCCCTTACGTATTTTTCAAGCCTCAGGGTCTGAACTGGAGTGCCTTCTTAATACTTATGGACACTCACAAATAAGGACCAAATGGGACTGAGAGGAATAAATACTCAAGGACGGCTTCATTCTGTTTAGTTCCTAGGAAGTAGTAGTGGAATCTGTGCCTCTCTGGTTCAGAACAGACCTCTTGCAGGTATTTTTCTATAAAAACAGTTGACCTAGTTTTCTAGAGAAACAGAACCAACAGAATGTGTGTGTGTGTGTGTGTGTGTGTGTGTGTGTGTGTGTGTTTACTTGTTGGTTTGTTTTAGGGAATTGGTTCATGCAATTTGGACATTGGCAAGTCCAAAATCTGTAGGGTGGACTGGTAGGCTGAAGACCCAGAAGAGAGCCAATGTTGTAGTTCAAGCCTGAAGTGGGAACCTTCTGCAGAATTCCCTCTTGCTTGTGGGAATTCAGTCTTTTGTTCTAGTCAGGACTTCAACTGCTTGGATGATCTCCACTCCCATTATGGAGGGCAGTCTGCTTTATTCAAGGTCCACCAATTGAAATATTAATCTCACTCAAAAGTGGACTCATGGACACTTCCATAACATCTGACCCCGTGGCAGAGCCAAGGTGACACTTAAAATTAACCATCACTCTTACTCTGCCCAAAGGCTAAAGAACAGTAATGGGATCCACCAAACTCAGGTGTCTCTCTTTCCTTTTAAATTAATGTTTAAAATGTGTAACCACACCTGGGTCAAGACACGGCAAATATTCAATCCCCACTAAAGCTCTCTCATGCCCTTTTCCAGTCAATCCCTCCCACCCCAAACCTAACCACTTTCTGACTTCCATCTTTATGAATTAGTTTTGTTGATTCATGAACTTCATAGAAATAGAATTGTTTAGCATTTACTTGTCTCTACTTTATTTCACTTGACATGCTTTTGGATTTATCCATGGGGTTGCCATAGCTTAGATCTTTTAATAACAACAAAAAAATCAGAATATGGGGATTTCTTTGTCCTGGTTTCTGTGAATTCCACTTCTGTTTCTTGTCTCTTATTCTCTTTCTGGTATGATCCACTGATTCTTTTCACTCTCTGTGCTATTCTGCGCCCCCACATCCTTTTGCATTCTATACTTTATTTCTTTGCTGCTAATTATAGAAGAAACTTCCATTTCACGGTCTGCAAGTGCTCCATCTCAAGTGTGGAGCCTTCACCATTGTTGCACGAACTTGAAATGCTAAAGCTTTCCCTCCGTTCCCCCCACCAGCTTTTAATGTCCTCTTTTCTGGTGCCCCCTTGCCCTGAGGTCTCTCTATTGTACAGAACAAGAGCAGGTAGGATTATAGGGGTCACCACTGTGTTCACCTGGGGGAAATGACTTCCAGGTTGAGCGCTACCTAAAAAGCATCTCTACTCCTGTGTGGATGTCATTTTTTAAAGTTATACTCAACACACTAAAATCCTACATCCTTCCCATCGTTTTTAACCTTTGACTTTGCTGTGAGGCTCGTTCTAGGGGGTAACACATGCTCAGGTGGGCTTTGTAATCTTTTGGATAAGCTACAGCTTTGCCGGAGTAGCAGTGCTGTAACTAGTTCTCTTTGGTGCATGCGCCGGCACTTTGCTATTCGTGTCAAAGTTGATCAGATTCTGGGCTCTGTGCAGCATACAACTGTGCAGAAATACAATTGTGCACTGATTCTGAAAAGTCACACTGACTGATGTTCTCTGGGGAACGCCCTGATCTGCCTTATGAGTATCATGTAAACCTGTTCTCAGGCCTTTGGAATCATCCTGAATTCTAGAACCATGCACTAGAGAGGGGTGCTTTAAGGCCCATGAACTCCTATCTCATTGTGTATCACCGCTCTGGTGTCCAGTCAAGTAGCAACATCTAAAGCAATTCCTGCAGAGTGTTCAGAATGATAGTCAAGGCTCATGTTTATTCAGATGCTCAGTGCCTGCACTGGCAATGTTATCTAGTATTTTCTTGAATTTACGAATATTTCCATATACGCTCTTGTTTATGCTATCGGAAGTTACCCTGGGCTGAACTGTCAAAATCAATTCAGCAGAAAGACCAGTATTATATCTTTAACATCAAGAGGAACAATTTTTAAGCTTGAAAGATAAAGAATTTAACGTGCTAAGAGAAAGCAAAGGTGATGACGTTTGCGGCACAAACTTGTGTAAACACAGCTTTCCGTTCCCACCTCTTGGAATAAACTGACAGTGCGCATGTAGTGTATACATCATAACCTGTTCAAAAGCCTTTCAAGAAATATAGAGTGTGATTCCCCAACTGTGGGAAATTCTGTTCTCTAAATACAGCCTCTGATTTTTTTTTTTTTTTTGGTCTTTCTTTCCCTCCCTCTTTGCTTTTCCCTTTCTCTCTGGCTCTCACATTCTCTCTCTTCCTCCTTCTCCTTCTCTGTAAGTATTTGGGTGGACCTGGTGTGTGCCAAGTATCCTTCCAGTCCTTGGCAAGAATCATAGCAAATCAAATCAAGACCCAGCAAGACCTCATGGCACCTGCTTACCCCCGCCTTCTCCTCCTCCTCTCCTTCTGATCATTTTCATGCCACATCATCGGGGTAATCCTCACAATACAGTGGTGGCACTCAATGCGGCTAGCTACCCCAGGAAGCTCTTGTCAAAGAACTGGTGCTGTTTCCATAGGCCTCTCTGCTGAAAGCACATAACGAAAGGGGTATGAAGGTCCCTTGCTTCCAACTGCATTTATTAGTGACAAGGCAAAATGCGACCTGTTCTGCACCTCCGCCAGGTCCCCATCTGTCATCAAGACCCTTGCTAGCCATTGATTAGACTTCTTGGATGTCAGTGATTGTGCCACTCACACAACAGTGATGCCTCAGGCCGGTGGTAGCAATCACTGTTCCTGAGCACGTCAGCTTAGAAGAGTAATCACGTTAGCAGTCCTGAGGCACCAAAGCTGCCTGGCTCGCTTTCAGGTATCTTTCATGGCTTTTAATTATTTCATATCCTCATCTGCTTCCTGGAGATCACGAAACCCTAATTCAATATCACTGCATTTTAGTTACTCTGAACTATAGACATTTCAATACTGGGCCTTCCTGCACTGTGAAGACCTGGCTGTTGAACTCTACTCCTTTGTAAGCAGGCAGATAGGAGGATTGTTAAGGACTGGAGTGAGCTACTGGGAAAGTACTGAAGGATACGGAGGGGTGAGTCATCCATCCACATTGGCTAATTGGCATTTATTGACTAATGTTAGCTTCTCCCTTCTCACAGAGGCTGGGAGAAAGAGGTGCTATCTTTCTTGATGATTACCTTTCAAAGCGATGCCTCCCAGGTCCTTGAGAAAGAAATTTCTGGGTTGCAAAACTGGCAAGAGCCCAGAAGATCTATCAGAATTTTAAAGGAACAGAGAAAAATTTTGCAATTACAAGTTTCCTAAAGTAAATGTCCTTTTTTAAAATTATTTTTACTTAAAAATTTTTATATTTATTTTATTTTATTTTAGAGAGAGAGAGATAGCAAGGTAGGGGCAGATACAGAGGGAAACACAGAATCTGAAGCAGGCTCCAGGCTCTGAGCTGTCAGCACAGAGCCTGATATGGGACTTGAACTCAACAGCCATGAGATCATGACCTGAGCTGAAATCGGTAGCTTCACCAACTGAGCCACTCAGGTGCCCAAAGTTTAATTTTTTTTAAGTTTAATTATTTTGAGAGAGAGACAGAGAGAGTGGGCAGGGGAGAGTCAGAGAGAGAGGGAGAGAAGGAATCCCAAGCAGGCTCTGTATTGTAAGTGCAAAGCCTGACACGGGCCTCAAACCCATGAAGATAATGACCTGAGCTGAAATCAAGAGATGGACACTTAACTGACTGAGCCACACAGGTGCCTCTCTAAAGTAAATGTTCTAAGAGAAGGAAGGCCAGGGACCTAGAATCGGGATGAAGCTTGTCTCAGGTTTCCTCAAGTTGAAAGGAGCATTAAGGCCATCTTGGTAAAGCCCATCCAGTCACTTTGAGCTCTTGGTCTCCTTCGCCAAATACTTGCTGGTTTTGTGAGAAAGGAATACGACTGCCATCTCTCCTCTCCCTGGGAGTGGTCACAATCTCTTCTCTGCTCACCACCCTCTGCTTTCTTGCTCAGTGTACCTTCCATTTCCCTGGGGACTCTGCATAGTCTTCCAGCCCTCTCTCAAATGGTGCCTGTATTTATGAACTCATACCTCACTCTCCTCCTAAAAGAGTGGAAAGAGGCTCAATCTCATTACCTCTAGCCTTTATAGTCTGAATTTAGCTTCTGGGTTCCTGGAGGACAAAGACTGTGTCATGATTGAATTCTGATTTATACACATCAATGGGCCAGTAAGCACTGCTTTGCCCCTAGCAAAGAAGAGCTCATTTGGTGACTCAGGGACTCAGGCAGTTGACACTGAAAATCAAAGAAAATGTAGAGTTTGTGCCTGTCTAAACAATAGAAGGCAGAGGAGTCTGCTTCCTGGCATTCTTTGAAGCCTGAATATTCTCTGTGTGCATATGTTAAATGTCAAGCATAATTCACTCAAAATTTCAGCTCCAAAGAAAGCCGGAAAGCAAGTATCAGTATCTGCAGGAAACAGTGAGGGAGGCAGCCTGCAGAAGTGAGGAAGCACTGGATGATTTGAAGTACGAGGAAAGGAAAAGTGTCAAACGTGTAAACAAAGACAAGGGAAGCTCAAATCAACATAAAGCAAACTGAGAAGAATGTGTAAAGAACCTGATAGAAAAGAATCTCGAATGGCCAGGGACTAAAGCCTGTGCAGAAATAAGGCTCAGTCAACTTGGCAGGACCCAGCATGTGCTGAGACTCTCATTACAGAGGAAGCAAGAAGTCTGCGTCACTTTGCAGGGCTGGGGGACAGTCACTTGCCTAATTGTGAAGCTAAAAGAAGGAAAAATAATTGACAGAAGCTCATGAAGAAAATCTCCGGAGTACTCAGGAGAGGGGAGCAGAAAACAATTGCTCACAGCAGTACACCCTGTTGACCCCATTTAGCAGGAGCCCTGAGTCCCCAGGTAGGAGTTCAATGGCTGGGTTAATGGAGGAAAAACATGTTGATTTATGCTTTGCAAAATTTGGTGCTTTTCACAAATAGGGAGACTAACTGTTGACCTCTTGTAGTCATCATTTGGTCGGCTTTAACAAAATACCATAGGGTATAGGCCATGGCTCAAACAATTCATGTTTATTTAGAATGCAATACTGTAATATTCTGGAACCAGGGAAGTCTGATAGTAGGCAGCCAGCGTGGTTTCATGATTCCTTGATAGCAGTTCTCTTCCTTACTTGCACATGGCCGCCATCTTGCTCTCATAGTGAAGAGAAAGAGATCATCTTTTCAGTGTCTCTTTTTACAAGAACACTGAACCCATTCACAATGGCTCCACCTTCAGGATCTGATTAGCTCCCAAAGGTCCCACCTTCAAATATCATCATGCTCAGGATTAGGGCTTCCACGTATGAGCTTAGGAGGCACCCAAACATTCAGTCCATAGCACTTCTTAAAGTAAAGACAATGGGCTATTCTATCAAATTACACATTAGGTACACATTTTGGGATCAGGGCCCAGAAAAGACATTATGTTACTATCAGTAATAAATAATAATAGAAAGAGTTGCTCTTTAATGGGTGCTCATTCTTGGCCATCACTGGGGTTGCTCAGTTCAGCTCATCATATCTGCTCAGACATGAATAACCATGGATACTAGATGACCAAACCTTCAAGGGCTTCATGTGATTAGATCCTCATGGAACTTACTCATTTTATCAAAGACGGTCCGGGGCCAGGAAAGGGCAAGAGACTCTCTTAGTTCAGTTAGTAAGTGACTGCATTGGCTATTTCGATGCTGACTCCCAATGCTTTGTTTTTGTTAAGTCCACAGTGAAGTTTAGGATTTGTCACCAGATCCCTCTATATTTACCTCTAATAACTTTATTTGGAGTATTCAAAATCTAGTAAATTCCTCACAATACACTCTCTATGGAACATTTTAATTTTTTTTGAATACAGGCTCCACTATGTTGAAAACCCTTTCCATCTGTAGTTGTGCGCTTCTCAGAGACCTCTGTTAGTTTTGTAACTGGTTAGTCATTTGATAAAACTAGTCTATTTTGGCTATGACCATTTATTTAGTTCTATCCGTTTACGACTTCAGACTCCACGATCTCATCCCATCTGTGCAGAGGCCACACTTGGAGATCCAGCTACAAGCTGTTGGGAGGTGGTGATGTGGAATTCTCATAGTCCTCTGGTTGCAAGGAGGAGGCAAAAGAGTAAAAGCATTTATTTGTGCTTGCAGAGAGGGAGTTGTGCATTCTAGGTTGGTGCAATTTCTCAACCTTTATGTGATCACCCCCACATCATGAATGATGAGGCTGCCTTGCCCTCTCTCTCACAGAGGCTACTTTTCTAACACTGAAAACCATGTTATAGGCTTTTGTTACTGGAATCCCCCTGAGCCCTTCAGCTCTCTTGGGAGCCACTGTCAAGGTAGTGAAGCCATACGCCCTGTTTTAGGTTTCTCTAGACTATGATGAGCACGTTCTTAGCACTGGTTTATTTAACTCTTTAATTCCTCACATATCTTTCCTCACTCTCTGAGGCTTCTTCCAGTTTGGGGCACAAATTCCGCTTGTTCTCTGGCTCACAATTTTCAGGCAAGAGAAAAATCACTCCATTGGAATGGTTTGGGCACCTCCTCTTCTTGTAGAAAGGGGGGGACATCCTTATGTGGTGCTCCACAAATTTCATTGGCACAGAAGACAATCTCTTCTCATTACCCTAAGATTCTTCTCTGTTTTTCTTGTATCACCCAGAGGTGGGAGTGCAGCGGGCAACATCAGCAAGATTGTTGTGCCTATTTTGCTAACAGTGCACCTTTCAGAATCTGTTGTGATGAATTTGGAATATAAAATATTTAACAACCATGCCTTTTATTTTCAATAAAATAAATATATTTATATATATACCATATCAAATGGTATACATATACATGGTATATATATACATGTATATATATATATCTCACATATATATGTATACATGTATGCATATACAATGGTGTATATATACATATGTATATAGATCCTACCTATATTAACTTCTTTTTCATAAAATTTATATGTATGTATGTACATATGTATATATATCCTACCTATATTAACTTCCCTTTCAGAAAATTTAGCTTTTTCTACTTTGATGACAGTCTATGTTTTCATGATTATAGCTCTGATAAGTGTAATGGCTACAGGATAATAATTTTGTATTGAGAGAAACATCATTGCTGTAAACACATAACTGACTTTTAGTTTTGCCAGTTTAAAACATTATTTCCTGCACACACCATGATGTATTTTTGACAACCTGGATGAATTTCAAAGTGAACTTGGAGGACTATAGGTGTGAACATTTCATGTTTTTCTGCATGAGATTGATTGACTGGTCCTAAAAATAGAATGCCAGGGAGAGAAAATGTCAGAAGTCATCTAGACTAGTCCTCTGCTTCCAAGTGCTTAAATTTAGACCAATTGTAGCCTAAATTAAACTCGTTCTTCTTCTTATTGTCCCTGTATAATGGAGCCCCCACAACTTACTTTGGTGCCAGTTCATGCAAACATTTCTTCTAATACTTAATATAAGTCTCCCCTTCTGTGATGTGCATTCCTGTTTTGTAGTCTCATCTTACAGCTTGTGTTGCTGTGACTTTCTGACTCTTCTACACTTAGGTTCAGTGGTGGATTAAGGTAATCATCTGAATTCCCCTCAGACCTAATATCATGCCCAGAAGCCTCAGGCAAAATGGATCTTTTCCAGTCATCTTCTCAACCCTATGGAAACTAAGGGAGAATGACAGAGGGCTGATAGGGGCTGACAGCGCTCTGCTCCCTCCTGACCCACAGAAGAAAAAGAAAGAAACTGAGGATGTCAAGAACCTATGAAGCTGGCCCTCAGGTAGCCAAGGCCAGCATCACCGCCCCTGCCTCCCGGATCCACAGTGTGCAGAAAATGGTGTTGGGCAAACCACTTTGGAACTTCACCAGCACCTTACTGCCCAGCCCCCTTCAGAACCTGATGAGTGATATTTCCTGAGCATCTTTTCCCAAAGGTGAGAAAAGAGATAGGCAGTTGTAGGCTTCCGATTCACAAGCCTTTGTCATTCTCAGTAAATATGGGCTGTGCATGCCTACAATATACAACTGAAATGGGGCAAATGAAGAGCCCAGAGCACAATGGTCCTGGGGCCAATTGGGCCTTGCAGTGAAGAGGCAGCCTGAAGATGTGAGGGGGGCAGGGTGTATGAGTAGAATTTGTAAAATAGGGGCTCAAAGAAGAACATCTTTGATATGGTATTATGAATGAGATGAACTTATTTACTTATATATCTATTTGGTTTTGGTAGCTTTACCTAGTTTTGGTAATTTTTAAAAGGGTCACTGGTGCTCTTATATAGAGTTAATAGAAAGTTTTAGCATATTTTTAGTTAATACAATAACCTACACTCTCTTTGGCAAGCTAGAAAACATTTATGTCAGCCTAACGTGGAAGGTGATTATATTTGCTTTTCAAATATTCACGTTTCCTCTCTCTCCCCTTTTTCCCCCCCTCCCTTCCTTTTTCTTCCTTCTCCCTCTCTCCTTTCTTCTTTCCTTCTATCCTTCCCTCCTTCCTTTCTTCCTTCCTTTTTTCTTTCCTTCCTTCCCTATCCCCCATGTACATGTGGCTTTCATTCAGCCAACATTATTGCCTTGATAAAAAGGAGGCTGCATGTTAAGAATGAATGGGAATTTCTTTAGCATTTAATAGTTCAGAATCATGTATACCTAATGAAAGAACTAATCTGGATTACTGTCCCCAAAGTTGTAACTTTATACCCAAAGTAGTTCCTTTTTTTGTATTAAAAGCAAAAGAAGCTGGAGCAAGGAACCCCTAGTGTGTTAAATTTTTATTATTTCCAGAAAAGGCAAAATTACAATTCTTATTTCTATTGCACTGGGGAGAATTTAAGACCTCTATACCTACATTTTTAAAAGGTTAGGAAGAACTGTACACAGCTGACATTTCAGTGTGTGATCAAAGTGTTCCTCAATTTTAAATATATACTTTAAATATGTCAGATACACCATCACCTGCTCACTGTAGCATATAAACTTCCCCACATACCACCTGGCATTACCTGACCAAGTGATTTCATTGTTCAGTGTGCCCTACTTTCTGCTTGTCAAGCCATTCCATTTAGCATTATGTCTGCTAAGGCGGATCTATTTCATACTGGTAACAGATTGCATCTCTGCTTAGCTTTGAGATGTCCCTATCATTTTTAGATATTTTAAGTGATTGTCATCACCCTTTCTTTGGTGGCCAAAAAGGACAGCAAGGATTCAAAATCTGCAACATTTTGTGTCATATTGTGCCTGATTTGATTCTGTATTTGCAAATTCTGAGAATTCACTGGGATGTTCAAATCACTAGCATTGTGTTTTCATTCCAAAGTCAAGTTGTCAAAATCAACAAGGAGTTTCTGAAAGACAAGAAAGAATGCTATAAGGAAAAATATCTCAAAGTCGTGTTGCTTTAGAAAAATGTACTTAGCTCTGCCCCTTTTGGGCAAATGCACTAATCCCTTTGGATTTCAGGTAGCAAAACAATAAGATGGGCTAAGATTGCCTGAGACCCAGATGCACAACAAGTCGACAATCATATGGAGCATCCTTTTATGTATGGACTTCTTTCCTTTGGTGAAATGAGTTTTTTCAAAACAAACCAAAAAAAGTTTGTGGTGAGAAAAACTCATGCTCAACTGTCTAGGGTATTGTTTCCTTTTTGGGGTATGTTATTTTGCTTAAATTGGACATGCATTGTTGAACGTCGTTTCAAAGGATTCTATTCTACTTTACTGTAAACCAAATGATACCCTTCTTTACAGGTGACAGATAGGCCGCATCATTGAGGAAGTGGCATTAAGGAAAGTGCACTGTTTGTTGCAAAGAATCACTGAGGGACTGAGTGGAAAATCAAGAACCCTAGAAAGGAATGTCAAAACATCTCGGTGCCCATATGCCACATGCAGGCACTACCCAGTTGTGAAAAGCCTTACTTCCCTTTGCCTTCTTTCTTCCCCCTTATGTGGAAGCCCACTGTTCCATTAGAAAGATGTTCAGTTTAATAAAATGGATATTCAGTTCAACACACATCTGCTATAGAGCCACCATATAAAAGCATGGCCATAATCACTATGAGGCAGAAGAAAGTTCATTAAGCAGTAGATATTATCTACAGAGTTCAATATCTAGGTCATTCACTCTATTTTACATGTGCATGTGCAAACATGTGCTTATGAGATATACACACAACCATAGAAATATACTGAAGCATTTGTTATATCAGCAAACTGATATAACAGTTTGGGCTGTTATATCAGAAAACCACAGGCTGGATGTCTTATAAGCATCAGAAGCTTATTTCTCTCTGTTCTGAAGGCTGAGTGTATGAGTTGAGGATGCCGGCATGTTCAGGTTCTGGTGAGAGCCCTCTTCCAGGTTGTGGATAGTGATTTTTTTCATTGTAGCAAAAAGAAGAGAGAAGGAGAGAGCTCTCTGGGGCCTCTAGTATCAGAACAAGAATTCCATTTATGAAGATGCCATCTTCAACCTAATAACCTCTCAAGGCCCTACCTCTGAACACCAATGCAGTGGGAGTAAGGATTTCAACTCATAAATTTGCGGAGAACACAAGCATTCGGCCCTTGACAGCATTAAATCAGATTTTAAAAAGGAAGAAGGCATATTTATTTCAGCTTGGAAAGTGATCCTAGGCTCATCCTGATTCTTGTTCACTGTTTTTAGTAGGGAGCCCACTCCTAACTCTTCCCTTTTTCCCTTCTTTCTCAATTCTACCTTTTGAGGGATACAGAGTCAGTATGATAGCTTTCTGTACAATGTGTTCTGTGTTATGAAGGGCAGCAAACCAACCCTTAAGGTTGTCAGCCCCTGAACAGAATCAGAAGAGGGGATTCCACTACTATAGTGACTGGCAGTTTCTGCAGGATTCATTGTATATCTAAGAAAAGCAGAAGATCACATGTTCATGTGTCTACTGTCACCGTTTTGACATAAAAAGGGTCTCTTAGTGTTTGGATATATTATTCAAGGTCTGGTAAAAATAAATCAGGTAGTTTGGGAGCCCGGTGCAGAGGCATTGCAGAGAGGGATAAAAAATCCTAGCCAGACTATGTACCAATCCTAGTAAGAGTACATCAGCATTCCCTCCAGGCTGAAAGGGGCTGTTGCAATCAACTTATTACCAAGGTGCTGATTGGTCTCCTCCAGAGATGATACCATATTGAGGGCTCAAGAGGTTATCTCAGCTGATAGTCCCAATATTCTTCATCACCAGAAACTTTGGAGAGAGACAGTTCATCTTGATTGGGTTTTGTTTTTACTCCACTCTTGTCCCCATGACTGGCTCATCCCTGGGCCTTTGCATACGCCCAGGAGTGGCAGGGACAGAAACTGATCTCACTTGATGGGTAATTTTGTGTTTGATGTACAGTGTCCATCTGTGGCATATGCTCTGGCAGACATTGATAGGAGACATTAAGACCCATGCACCTGGTGCCGAATAATTCTGTAGGTCCATCCAAAGACCTCTTGATCAGTTGTCCTTGACTTTGCTCTTATGATATTACATCTACAATGCCGCTTGCCTTCCAAGACACTTGCTTTTGGCCAGGAATTTGTATGTGTCTCTACTTCAAAGCATATCTTCCTCACCCAAGGCTGAAGGCTAGGAGAATTGCTCAGAGCTGTAACTGTCTGGACACTTTCCCCCCTCATGATTTTCGGGGCTTCCTCAGAGGGGACTTGTATTTTCTCAACTGTCCATTTTCAGTCCGCACAAATACTTAAAACTGATCTATCCATGAAAAAGGATCAGATAATTATTTTCTTCTTCTATTGGCAAACTCCAGTGTAGAGAATCCAGCCATCTCCCCAGTTCCCCTATTAGGTTATAAAGGAAAGCTAAAGAAGTAATGTCAGTTCAAAAGAGGTAGGTGAGGGGTGCTTGGGTGGCTCAGTTGGTTAAGCATCTGACTTAAGCTCCGCTCATGAGCTCATGGTCCATGAGTTCAAGCCCCATGTTGGGCTGACAGCTTAGAGCCTGGAGCCTGCTTCGGATTCTGTGTCTCCCTCTCTCTCTACCCCTCCTCCACACACACACATACTCTCTCTCTCTCTCAAAACTAAATAAATATTTTTAAAAACAAAGTAGGCAGCATAGGATCTGGGACACTGGTTTGTTTAATATTTGGTGCTTTATGGACCAGCTTGGCCTTAATGCAGAATTTTCTATTGTCTATGACATACTGGTGTACCTGCTCCACCTTGTGACTCGGTGGATATGACATTTTCTACACATAAGCCTCTCCACTTGGATGGTCACTTGATGTTCCACATTCCTCAGTCTATCAGAGCCTATCAATGTGCTAACGAGGAGCTTTGTGAATGGTGAAGTGTTGTCTGTGGTAGAAGGGATGGTCTTGCTGGGCCTCAGATCTCTCAGGAAGATGTTGCTGGGCTAGTGCTGATAGCTCTGAGATTGGTTTATAGAATGTGGGGTGGGGGTGGTAAATAAGCCAACTGTGCTTCTAGGACAGAAGGTCCTTGTTATAGTGATGCTGTCAAAGCAGTGAGCAGTATGGAAGGAGTGTGTCCCTTCCTTCTCCAGCCTTCTGGAGGCTGCCAGATACAGGGTGCCTGCCACATACAGGGTGCCACAGGCCAACGAGAAATGGGTTTTACAGAGCATCAAGAGCAAAGTTCAGAAGAGACAGCTGAGAGTGACAGGCAATAGCTTAATAACCTATACATCTGATAAAAATTGTAAGCCAAAGAGAAGGCCAAATAAATCTAAATCTTTCCAATTCTCATGAATCCAGATTCAAACCCGTTGGTGCTTTATCAACTGGATTTTTATAAATGCTTCCAGACTCTGGAATAGGTGAGTGCCCCAATTCTTTAATTTGCTCATTCATTCATTCATTCATTCTCTTTCATTAATTAATTCATTCTTTCTAAACCAGTTATTGCACATCTGCTATATGCTATACTCTGTAGGTGCTGCATTGTCTGTAAGAATCTTGGGGGCATCTGGGTGACTCAGTCAGTTAAGTGTCCAACTCTTGATTTCAGCTCAGATCATGTTCTCACGGCTCATGAGTTCAAGCCCAAGTCAGGCTCTGCGCTGTCAGTACACAGCCTGCTTGGGATTCTCTCTCCCTCTCTTTTTCCGAAAAAAAAAAAAAAAAAAAAAAAAAAAAAAATAATGTTGGACACATGTACTCCCTGAAGTTAAACCAGAGCAGCCAGAGGTAGAAGGAGAATGGGCAAAGAAAACCATTATGTGAGCCAAGAAGAAAGTTTCAATGAGAAGAATGTTCAACAGTTTCAAAGGCTGAAGAGAGTCATAAATAGATGAATCAAATGAGTGGAACCATAATCTCCAAAATTAAATGTTTGCTTCCAGTTAGAGAGGACAATATGCTATTACTAAGGTTATAAGACATTTTGGATGCATTATTAAGTGATAGTTTCTCAGAGAAGAAAGAAAATAACTTTTTAAAAAGTGTACTCTGCATCAGAAATAAGAATTCCACTTGAAGAAGAAATCAGAGAAATTCTAATGGAGAGTCTACATAATACAGGCTGCTCATCGCTGGAGAAAAAATGTCGGGTAGCGTGTAAATACAGTGGAAAAGCAAATGCTTCCAGTTTACTATTAATCAAGTCATTCTGGGACATCTAAGAGGCATGACTTTGCCTATATGGTGTTCTGTTTCCTGTGCTTTGTTTGACTTGTTGTTAATTTTTGATTTATTTTTATAATTATCTTAATTAAAGCATCTTTTATTCACCCCCAGGATCAAGACAGAGTGTAATTTGTAAAAACAAACAGTTAAGCATGAGTACCATCCCGGGAACTGAGGTCATGGAAAGAAGCAGGATGATTTTTATTGATGTGGAAAGAGTGGCCCAGAGGAGGCTGGGGGGTGGGAGGTGATCCGAATGAAGCCAGAGCCCCCTGGAAAGGCTGTTGCTGAAGAAGGCCCTGGAGAGTAGCTTTTCTCATAGGTGGCAGCCACTCACACTCTGTGGCTTCTCCACCACAGACTGGGAATCTGCTGTTCATCGGGGCCTCTGTGCAGTGACCCATCCTTGCTACAACACCTCCTCCAGGGTGTGTGAGATGCCCTCCTGGACAGTAAAGCCTTCACTCAGCAGACGTGAAACAGGTGTCAAAATAAGCCATTCTCAGACCGAGTTTTTATCACCGCAGTTACTGGGCACTTTTCACTGTTTATTTTGGTGTAATTGATCATGTATGTCCTAAAATATTACAGACCATTCTGCATCTGAATTGTAACCTATAGTGAGCAGAAGAAGGCAATGATAGTTACGATGCTTTATCTTAAGAAGGGGTTTAGTGTAAAGTTTTCTTATTTTCTTATGTTGATCTAAAAACCAGGCATTTCCTTCCTTCAGTGCATTGCATTATTTTTTTAATGTTGCTAAAAGAAATGTCAAGTTCAACATTACACAGTAGTGAATTCTTTGCTTATAGTGATAGCTTATAATAGGAACCATGTACCAAAGTATAATATCTTTGATGTTGACATGCATTTTAATAGCGGTAGATAATTGTTTTAAGACCATTAAGGAACGAATATGGGGGAAAGCCAATTTTCTTTGTAGTAGTCTTAGAGATATTAAGTTTTTAAAGTGGATTTCATAAAAAAGGATGTTTGTAACTCTAGCTTCAATCATAACATCTCAGTGTAGAAAATCCTGGAGGACAAAATAGATACGAGCCAAACTCTTTCAAGAATCACTCGCTCTGCTCTTCATTGTGCACCACTATTGTGTAACTTGAAGGCTAGAGTTTCAGACAGCACTCCAAGGAGTGTTAAGCCTGTTCCCGTATTGTGACCGTGTTAATCTTACTGAGGAAGCAGTGCTTCCTCAAATCCAGACCCGGCCACCCCTCCGACAGCACTCGAGGACTCTGAGGTCAGAAATCTAAGTCAAGTTGATTGAGGATCGAGGCCCATGTTTATGACAGCCCAAATCCTCCCCAGGAACTTCCACAAATTCTGGGGAAGCCACTTTCTTAGGATCGTTCCTGTCACTGCATCCTAAGCCTGCGTCCATGATCTGCGCCCAGTGGTGATGCTCAGCCTCATCGTTTGCATACAAGTACCTTACAAAATCTCTCACCCCCTTTTTTAGGGGTCACACTTCCCTGGGGATTAGTGATGTCACAGGGGATTATGCCATTTACTTTCTCCTCTTTTCTCTCTTCCATTCCCATGTTCACCTCCTTCTCTGTCTTTGTGTGTCTTTCTAAAGAATTAAAAAAAAAAATAAATTCTCGTTTTACACAAGATCAGCTGAGTTCTTCTCCAAAGACCTGGGGTTCATGGACCTTCCATCTCAGTCAAGGGCTTCTCAGTCAAGGGCTTCCCTTGACTGAGGTTTTTCTCACAGTAGAAGTCTTGACCTGCTGTGGGTAGAGCACAGCTTTCTCCATTTCTTTATATCCAAAAAGAGTCTACAAATAATGATTTCTATAGTCCTCATAGTACCACCTTAAACGGTCAGAAGCAGTGGGAGTTTTCATGTTTGAGAGGAGAAATACTGGCCCGGAGAGGGGAGACTCATGACTTCCTACCTGTAAGGAAAGAAGAGAACCAAGGAGATTAAATCCTCAGTGGAGAAGCCTCTCATTTTATACCATAGACAGATATGGACACACACAATTCTGTTAAAGCAGGTTTTCCACTGACTGAAGAGAAAATGCCATCATCTTGGCAGAGAGAGCTCTGAGGACTTCACACTGAGTGCAGGTACCAAGCTCCTCTTCTCTGAAGCACCCAGCAGGTAGTGGGTGGGGAGGAAGCATGGTGTTCTCCACTACTCCTTCACTAGTAACACATTGCGGACCAGGATCAATGTGGAAGCATCTCAGGGGACAGTGTAGCTGTGCTTATGATGCTAAGTGGTTTTTCATGATGTTGTCGTGTAATTCTGCACCCACTCACTAGAGATCTAACTCCGGATGGAGTCCTTCTCTTACGCTCCACTGAAACCGGGGACCCCTTTTGCCATTCACTCTGCTATGCATGGACGGAACCTGTTTTTATGTCTACATATTGTGTGTGTAAATGACTAAGTGTTTTTGTACTCTGTCCTAACCTGGAGCAGAACGTTCCATATAACCAGGATTTCTAGTATGTAAATTATCCATTGCTAAATTACCTAAAAAATCTCCAAATGAGGCATTCACATCTTCACTCTATTCTTGCAAAAAACCCCAAACTGTCAACAGATAATACTGTGTCTTCTGACTCCTCAGATTGCTAGCTGCGAGAATCTCCGCCCAGGCCTTTCAGTCACCTTATGAAAACAATTAAACTGTGTATATGTATATGTATATGTATATGTATATGTATATGTATATGTATATGTATACACACACACACACACACACACACAACTCCAAGAAAAATTTGGTTGAAATAATTTCTCTCAAAATATCTGTAAAGTATGACCAATATAAAATACCACTGTAGAAAATGCTAGTGAAATAGGCTAGGGCAATATTATACAACTTAGTAAGTTAATCATTCAGAACCACTGTTAATCTCTCATTGAGTAGATACATTACTAACAGTTAACAAAAGTACTGTACAATAGAAAATTTGTGAATTCAGGCTATTTTTCCAGTCCCTGAGTGTAATAGTTTTTAATTTTGATAAGATTATCTAGTTGTGTTTGCTTATAAAACAAACAACTCATAGGAAAACTCATTGCACTGTAAAACTTAAGATATTTAGTATAGGGGAGTTTAGGGTTACTATTTTACAGTCCAACAAAAAATTTATTGAAAGCTTATTTTGTGATAAACACTGGGGAATTGGGAATTAAAAAGCAAAGTTCTGATAAACTAATGAACAGACAGACTTTGTAGTCATTTATATGATGCATTATAACAAAGTCATATTATAATAACAGCTAGTGTTTCATGGGCACTTATGATGTCTTAGGCATTGTTTCTAAATCCTTCATCTACTTTTTTGTAGCTAATTTAAGCCCCACAAGGATCCCATAAGGATCTCAATAATAATATATCCTATTATTATCCCCATTTTATAGATAAAGAAACTGAGGGACCAAAATCAGCCACAATCACATAGCTAGCAAATGGCAGAAATGGTACTTGAACCCACAGAGCTGTAAGTTACATCATACTCTGTAGAAACAACAATAGCATGGGAAGTGGTGGGGAGAATTCACCAGTAAGGTGTATTAGATCCATGCTTCGAAGAATGAGTACAATCTTATCCAATGTTAAAGGGAGAAGAGCGTTCTCAGGTTATGTAGACTAGCATCAGCAAAAACACGATGTATAGAAGTGCTCAATGTATTTGAGGGATAGTGTAGATCCCAAAAGTTGTGCGGTTGGAGATAAAAGAAAGGGGGAAACTTGTGCCATTTCAAAAGTTCTTATTGTTTGTTTTTTTTTTCCAGGCCTACCATGGCATGGTTTTTCAAAGTCTGTGAATCCTTTCAAGTCTAAGGCATTGACTTTTTTGCATTTTTATCATAAATATTCATATTGAGTAGTGTCAAATCATATGCAACATACACAACTTTCTCGAATGTTGCCATTCCGTGATGTGAAATGAATGAGTGCATGTGTGTAAATAGATACAGTTTGGTGGTGTACATGATCAATTTTGCTAAATAAAGTATTATTTTTCTCTAGATGCATATGAGTAAGTTGAAAATACTAGCTTAGATAATGAGCAAACAGGCTAATGTACAATGAAATAATTTTCATCCTGGGTAAGCCCAGCTTCTCCACTTCATTAGTTTTTAATTAAACCTCTGTCTGATTAAGTTCTCCATCTCTTTTTCACAACCTTTGCTTGTAAGATTTCCTTTGTTTGGTCCTTTAGCAGACTCCAGGCAGGGTGAAAAGCAGTATTGTCTAATTACTGTCTGGAGTCTTCTCCATGCACATCACTTATTATTTTCGTTTAGAATGTAAACATAAGATATAAATGTAAAAATGAACAGAAAAGAAATTCAGTAGGATAAGAATAGAACATATAGAATATATAAAATGTATAGAAACTGTGATGGGCCAGGACCTAGCAAAAGCATGGGCCTTCCCAGGCTACCCCTGGTTCTTCAATGCATGTCCTGTCAATGGATGAGAAAGCAGCTTTCCTGGGCTTCTGAACCTGACTCTGGGGTTAAGTTCAGCCAAAGGGGTGTCTCAGTTTCCTCCACTAACAACAGCAGAAGATGGTGACGACCAACCGGTCTCACAGTCAGGCGCTCTACAGGGCCCCTGCTCTGGGCTGGGCATGTGGGGGCCCCTCACAGGCTTGCTCCTTGCTGCACCCCCTTGTAGAACAAGGGACATGCTCTCCAGAACCTTCTCCCTTCTCCCCTTTAGATTGTGGTCCAGACCTCCAAATTCTGGCCCCAAAGCTCCCAAGCTGCCTTTCATAACCTCTTCTCTGCTTTTCCTTCAGACAGTGGATTCAGCTGTTGTTTGCCTACCCCTTGGCCAGAAAGCAGAGAGTTAGCCTTGGGGCAGTGGCTGTGTGTGTATGTCTGTGTGTGTGTGTGTGTGTGTCTGTAAGAACATGCAGCTGTGTGCCGTGTGGTCCCTCCCTGGTGCAAGCCCAAGCTGGCCGTGAGAAGAGAAGATGGAACATCTGCCTGTCTGAGGCTTTTGTCTGCACCCTTGTGCCAGCTTCTACAAATGGCAGAGGTGGGCGTTGCCATGACATGGCACCTAGAGCTTGGGGCGCCCAGGTGGCTCAAGTGGTTAAGAGTTCAACTCTTGATTTCGGTTCAGGTCATGATCTCACAGTTCGTGAGTTTGAGCTCTGCCTTGGGCTCTGTACTGACTGCATGGAGCCTGCTTGCAATTCTCGGTCTCCTTCTGTGTCTGCCCCTCCCTATTTATGCTGTATCTCCTTCTCTCCCTAAATAATAATAATAATAATAATAAAACTTAAAAAAAAGACACAGTGTCCAAAGCTTGCTCACAACAGCTGTCCTTGGGGCACAGCCCCCTCCCTCATACTTCCTGTAGAAGTTGAATTTAACCTTTCATTTACTCACTCTTTTCCTTCATTTCTTACTTATGGAGCAAATTTATTCAGAGGCAAGATGAGCCTCTGCAGTCCGGAATGGAGGGAGAATGCCCAGAAATACAGGAGCAACACTGGGAAGATGTGGGCTCCTGGAGACCAGGGAAAGGTGGATTTTCAGAAGGAGGGAAGAGTGGGCAGGAACATCGTCACAGAGTCTCATAATGTGAAGGCTGAAGGATGCTCTCAGGGGCTCCATGGGAGGAGGGCCGAGGGGGCTTTCCCAGGAGAGGTTCCAGCGAAATGGCAGAAGTAGACATGAAATCAGAGGATGCTGAAAACTGAGTGGGGAAGGAGGCCTTTAAAATGGCAGGGAAGGGTAACTTTGAGGATTGTTTTCTGAGAAGCGATATGGGAAGACAGTGAAGTGGTGGTGGGGAGGTAGATGTAGGATTAAGGTGACAGGCTTCAAAATGGGAGCAATCTGACGGTGTTCCAAGGAAGCCGAGATCCCTGCGGTTTGGGGCGCTGGGTGGAACGAGGCGCTGCATACAGCACTTGCCTTTGTACGGGGCTCAAGCCTTGTATAACATGTTTTATTTCAACGTCTGGCTTCAGGTTTACCAATAGGGCAATTTTTAGACAGCTAATCAATACGACCACACCACCCCTTCCTCTTCTGATTATGTAATTATCCACAGAGCTATTCCAAGAACAACTGGGTTGAGCTCCTTTCTCCCCACATTTAGCTTGTGGAGCTCTATTCCCTAAGTAGACTTCTCTTGCTCCCTAAATTTTAATTTATTAACCGTTTCACCTGAAAGCAATCACCCTTGCAGTCAATTCCCCAAATAAAACATCTGCCTTTTCAGTTCAGACAGCTATAAGTGAAGAAATACACCAGGGGAGCAGAATTATGTTCTCTTTTGGAAAGTAAAGATGTTTACAAAGACATGCCTCTGACACTGGCTGCCTGGTCTGCATGGCGAATGAGCCGGCGTTGGCGCAGGAGAGGAGGTGAGTGCTGTTAGAGGCTGTTCCTCCTGCTCACCTGTGCAGATGCGGAGCCGTTCCTGTACATAACCCTCCCTCCTGTATTAATTGACCTTTTACAGAGGCTACTTGAGACCTGCAAGCTCAGAGGTCATTAGTTCTCACAGCACTCTGTTTTCCCTCAACATCCATTTGCATGACATTTGTGCTTTTAATATGTTTAAAATCATGTATCTCCTGAGGCCTTAAGATGACATTCTGCAAGTCTTTAAGAAGGCTTCAGAAAGGGGTGAGACTCATGCTAACTTTTCCTCAAACCTTGTTTTATGTATGGAAGTCTGGGGGCCAGTGTGGGTGAATATCTTACACCCGGTAATAGTTTTATTACCTTATAAGAGGGGTGCATGAGGCAGACACTGAGGAAAATATACTTATCTTACGCAGCTTTTTGCTCTTTTTTTTTCCTGAATATTTGAGCCCTTTGAGGTTTGGATTTTAGCCATCGCTTGCAAGCAAAGCTGGTGGAGACCCTGGAGAGTGGAAACAATAGAATTCTGTAGGTTTTGTCTGTTTGTAGATCTCTTCCTCTTACAGGAGCTGAGCTGAGAGTAGCACAGGGCTGTCTGTAATTACTACCCATGCTTTTACAGGAGAAAGTACAGACCTGGGTCCTGGGACTTCCAGGAACTGCTGTTTGTCTGCTACATGTATACCTATACTCTCATCAGACAAGTGAGCAGGGGACAGACAAGCCACAGAAATGTCTTTTTTTTTTTTTTTGGTCAAAAGAAAAAAAAAAGATTACTATAGTGATTCACCATCCCAGCAGCCTACACAATAATGGGCAAGGCAAAGAAAGGATGGAAAATTTTGTGGAGCAGAGGTGTCTCAGGACATGCTGGGCAGAAGAGACTAGAAAAACAATCTATGCCAAGAAGGGTCTAGATGAGGCTCACGTATCTCTTCACATTATGTCATGATGCCTTGGAAAATCATCACAGGACTCAGCAAGGTACAGTTCCACAGGTTCACAGGATTCTTTGGAGGGAATAAAGACATTGGTTTTGGAGCAAAACTCTACTTGACCCATTATGGAGTGAAACCAGAAAAGCATACTGCGATTTTATGTATCAGAGGCAACACGGAATTTATGTGCCATGTGAAACAAAGGTATGTGGAGGGAGAAGCAAACGACTTTGCATGTTAGCTCAGTCATAAATGCTTAACAACAGGTCCAGTTGAAAACCACATGCCAGGGCGGACATGTTTTATAGCTGCGAATTATCCAAATTTTCACAGTCTCCCTATGTATGTTCTACTTTAATATTTTTTTTTAAGTTTCACAACATTTTAAGTGTATACAAAGATGTTTTTTAGGGGCACCTGGGTGGCTCAGTCTGTTAAGCATCTAACTCTTGGATTTGGCTCAGGTCGTGATCTCGTGGTTTTGTGAATTCAAGTCCCGTTTTGGGCTCTGGGCTGGCAGGGAGGAGCCTGCTTGGGATTCTCTCTCTTCCTCTCTCTCTCTGCCCCTCCCCCACTCATGCTCTGTCTCTCTCAAAATAAATAAATAAACTTAAAAAATTAAGAAAATCATGTTTCCTAAAGAGTTATTTTTCAGATAGAAAAGAGAAATACTATAGTCAATGGATTTGAAACAAAGGCCCTTACCTCCTTCCACTGAATTTGGAAAGCTCAACTGAGAGGTTCTATAACTTCTGATAAATGACAGAACACCCTCAGACTTAATCTTGCTTGTTATCTTTGCCTCAAATTGATTAGTCAGAGAATAGGCAATTTGTTTAGTGCCTTGGGTCATAGATACTCTACCTGCCTCAGCTCTCTCATCAGCACAGGGAAGGCAATTTACAAAGCATTACCTGAATAAATCAAGTATTTTAGACCCAAGTGATTCCTTCATCATTCTGTGCTATACTGGATATTTGTATCCCCTAGTTTCTTATGCTGAAACCTCATCCCCAATGTGATGGTATGTGAAAGTGAGGCCATTGAGAGGTGATCAGGTCAAGGAGGTGGAGCCCCATGAATGAGATTAGTGCCCTTATAAAAGGGACCCCTGAGAGCTGTTTCACCCCTTCCATCGTGTGAGGGCACAGGGCAGACTCCTGTCTATGAACCAGGAAGTGGGCTCTCACCAAACACCAAATCTGCAAGCACTCTGTGATTTTCCAGCTTCCAGAACTGTGAGAAACAAATTTCTTTATAAGTTGTCCAGTCAATGGTAATTTTTTTTATAGCAGCCTGAATGAAGGCAGCTTTCCTTTAATTAAAGATAATTTTCTCTTCAAGGGAGACTCATGCTTCCGATTTCATATTTTCTGTCTCAGAAGGGTGGCTTGATTTATATTCCCAAATTAACCAATGATGCCTTATGTTGCATCCCCTTCAGAGCTTAGGGGCTGGTTCTTCAGGTGACAGTCTGGAATGCAGCCCTAGCCCCTTGTCTTTTACTATCTCTTCACATTAAGAAATCGTACATTGAAAGGCACCTGAGTGGCTCAGTCTGTTAAGCATCTGACTTTGGCTCAGGTCATGATCTCACAGTTCATGAGTTCGAGCCCCGCATTGGGCTCCGTGCTGATGGGTCAGAGCCTGGAGCCTGCTTTGGATTCTGTGTTTCCCTCTCTCTCTGCCCTTTCCCCACTTGCACTCTGTCTCTTTAAAAAAATAAATAAACATTACAAAAAAGAAGAAGAAGAAATGGTACCTTGAGATAGCCATTCAGGGGAGAAGGAACTGGTTTACTTCTTGGAAGGAACTTTGGGTATAAACTCAAGGCAAGTTACAGGTATAGAATATGGGAATTTGGGAGTAACTCTTTTGAATAATCTGTTACTTTTCTACTTCCAATTTTCTTTTTCTTCCAAACAAGTCAGATTCCTTCTGTGTTAGTCCCATCCTCACTCAATCCTGGCATCCATAGCATTAAGGGACAAGTGCATGTTTAATTTTGACCTCTACTAGATTCCGAATTCCATGAAGGCAGAGGATGGTTTTGTTCTTGTTTATTTTGTTATTCAAAGAGCACATTTAAAGTGCTCAATAAATCATCTGCTGAATTGAGGCACCTGGGTGGCTCAACTGGTTAAGCGTCTGACTCTTGATGTAGACTCATGTCATGATCTCACAGCTCCTGAATTCGAATCCTGCACTGGGCTCTGCGCTCATGGCACACAGCCCGCTTGGGATTCTGTCTCTCTCTCTCTCTGCCCCTCCCCTGCTTACTCTCTGTCTCTCAAATTAAATCAAAATAATCTGAAAAAATATTTTGCTGAATCTCAATGAAGCAAGCACTCTTTTTCTTAGAATATTGGACCTGGACATTTAAAAAAAACCCAAACTACTCATTCATCTGTTTTAAAATCTGTGTATGTTAATTCCGACATCTCTGTCCTGTCTGGTTTGTTTCTCTTGACTGTTTCTCCCTCCCCATATTGTTTGGCTTCTTTGCTTGTTTTTAAGTTTTGATTGTGTGCTGAACTCTGGAGCCTAGTCTGGATTTTGTTTTCTTCTTTTAAAGAATGTTGAGTTTTGTTCTGTCAGACGATTTCTTGCAGATTGGCTCAATTCTTTCAGGGCTTGTTGTTAAAGCTTTAAGATGAATCCAGGTGAGCCTTATCATCGATGTATGTGGTGGTGTTCCTTTAAGCCTGCCTCACTTCTAGGTCAAATTATTTCACTACTATGACCTTTGATTTCCTTATCTCAAAACGGGGTTAATAACATGGTAGACAGAATAATGCGTCCCCAAAGATGTCCACAACCAAATCCTCTGAACCTGTGAATATGTTACTAAGTTAGGGTTGAACTGAAAATCTTGAGATGGGGAGGTTATCCTGGATTATCTGGGTGTGCCCCACTGTAATCATGAGGCCCTTTGAAAGCAAAGGGAGAGGCACCTGGATGGCCCAGTATTAGTTAAGTGTCCAACTTTGACTCAAGTCATGATCTCACAGCTCACGAGTCTGAGCCCCGTGTCAGTCTCTGTGCTGACAGCTCAGGGCCTGGAGCCCGCTTCGGATTCTGTGCCTCCCTCTCTCTCTCTGGCCTGCCTCGTGTGGGCTCTGTTTCTCTCTGTCTCTCAAATATAAACATTACAAAAAATTTAAAGGGAAGGAAATGTGTTGAGGGAAGCACGGGTCCATAAGGATGCAAGGGAACAGGCCACAAGTCAAGGAATGCAGGTGAGCTCTAGGCACCAGACAAGGCTTCTCCCAGAGCCTCCAGAAAAGAGTGTAGCCCTGTTAACATTTTGCTCTGGGGAGTCATGATCTCCATAGATCTGGGATAATAAGTTTGTATTGTTTTAAGCCACTAAGGTTGTGATGAAGCCTAAGGGTGTGAAGATTTGTTGCAGCAGCAATAGGAAGCACATACAAATGCCTACCTTGAACTCTGCAGAAAAGATTAGAGATGGTGCATGTTACGCATGGGTAGATGATCAATCCATTGCGTCCTCACATTTCCTGTGTGCTTCTGAGCCTGCTGGTGGAGTTCCATGGCCTGAAATCTTTGGCCATGTTTACAAAAGTAATAAAGGAACGAATACATACATAGTATTTTATAGTCTCTAAAGCTACTTGATGAACACTATTGAATTCCAACCTTATAAGGGAATCGGTGTAAGTTATAAATGTAAGTATAGAATTTAAAATTGTGGATATAACTAAAAAATCCCCAATTTTACACATGAAGGAACCATGGCTTCCAGAGATTTTGACCTCCTTTCGCAGTCTCAAGAGGAATAAGAACGAAATCTGAAATTAATGTGTCTGGATTCTGAATTCAAGATCTTCTACCCACTTCTATCCTTTCCGCTGTTCCTGTTTGTGATGAAAGCCTGGTCTGTAGCTTCCTTTTCCTTTGCACTTCTTCTTTTTTGGTGAAGGTAAAATTCAAAGACAAAGACCACAGCCTTTCCCAACCCTAAGTCCTAACAAAAGTTCTCTTAGTGGGTTTTTAAAAATTTTTTTCTTCCAGGTTTTTTTTTTCTCCTGGAAACCTTTCTAAAACTTAAAAAGTAACCTTCCTTCTTCATGCTATTCCTTCATGATTAAGTATCACATAGTGGCAGAACACAAAATAGCCTGTCTGGCTTCTGTCCTGTTGCTTCCTTGCTACATTTATGAAACAATTCATTCAATTTCACTCAGCTTCAGCCTCCCCCTCTGAAAATCCAATGGCATTTGCTATATTACTCTGAAATGTTATTTTCAGAATAACAGCTTCAAATGGTTAGAAAGCTTTTAAAACATTCTGCTTCCATTTAAATGCATGTTTCAAACCAGGCTTCCAAATGTCCAGTGATTCAAAAACACCTTTAGGTAATATCCTCAAAGTAAATTCCAGCCACTGATTGACAGAAATGAACTCCTAGGGTGTTGAAATATACATCTACTCTTTATTGCCACATCCACTCAAGCACTTCACAATGTGGAGTCAAATCTGTTAGAATAGCCCTTTGGACATGTTTGTCTTGTTGGATTCAGGATGTATTCATTTCTGGCTGCCAAGGGTGTAGTTTGCTTCTCTTTAGGGTGCTCAGTTTGAACTGACATCTGTTACAGATACTGCCTGACTAACGAAGCCTTTTTATTTTCTTAAAGCATGATGTGACCCAGGGCAGCTCACGGATGAAAAAAAGAAAGAAAAATAAAATAAGAAAGACCAAGATTTCACACCAAAATAAATTTTTAAAGGGATGCATGATGCATCTTTTTCATTATCAGTTTGAGAACGCGAAGCACAGACCCCAATGTTCTGTTAATCCTGACACCAGGATTTCTATTGGGATCCTGGACTGTGACTTACCTGCTCTGTCCACCGTTAACAGGGGAGATCAGAGGCCTGAGGTCTTTTATGAATTTCCCCTGAGGGAGGATGTGGCTAGTTATGCAGAGTAAATTAAACAGCCTGGGATATACAAAAAGGCTCTCGCCATTGTGATGATTCCTTTTAGTGTGGCAAACTTGATTTCAGAAGCAGCGCAGAGCTGTGAAGTCAGAGGTTAGTACTCCCTTGAGTAACAATCCCTTCACACACCAAGGTGAATAATTATTGGCTGAGGCGGTAGGATCAATAGGGAAACAGCTTCTCTCTAACGCCTCACCTCCTGACTCTATTTTTTAGACTCATTTCAAATATATAGGGTCCAGGTAGGCCACTTCATCCCAGATAGAAAAGACTAGTCAATATCTGGAGACAAAAAAGTTGATCGTGATAGTTGTCATTGACCGTTGCCAACACTAGTCTATTCCTTTTAATTATATCATATGTGTTCACGTCATACCCTCACAAATGACATTTTGAGTTGATGGAGTAACCCTTGTTGTAAGATGAGGAAACTGAGGACTAGAAGTGCTAAAGAACTTGGCTGAAATTGTCAAGGCAATAAGTGGGAGGGACTTAAAACTATTTGAACTCTGAATCCTTTGCCATACTTGCTACAAAGTAATATCATCACCATAAAACACTTGAAAAAATTTCTTTATGGACCTCTGCAAGATCACTCTACAGAAAGTGCAATAAAATATCAACTTTATCCTTTTTATAGTCAATGCATTTTCCTTACTGACATACCACAGGTCAGGTGGAACTGAAAAACATGTTAAGATATAATGGTATCATCCAAGCATTAGCATAGTATTTCTTTTATATCTAAGTTGATTTCTAAGAAGTCAATTTAAATCCTTGAAGGTGAGGAGTTGGCCTGGGTTTACATTGTGTTGCTGACTTAATAATAAGCGAATGGGACCATCAGATTCTAATCAAACTGTAGGAGTGATAATTCACTTGGCCATCTGTAAATGCTTAACACATAGCATTTAACTTTTCAAGGAAATACCACATTGGATTAGATGCTACTTTGAGGGAGTAAATAACAGAATATATATCTGCAGATGACGCAGTATTTGTATGTCACACCCAAAGGATTCTCTCTCAGCAACCTGGGCTCCCTAGCACGCACTAGAGGAGAGAGCAGACCCAACAGGCCACCCAATCAGTCTTTGCTTTGGAAACTCAAGGAGGCAAAGATTGATGAGCAATGCAGAGAATCTCATCTGGAGGCTTTCCAGAGGTCCAACACGAAGACAGCATGGACCGTGGAAAGAAACTATGAAAGCAAACTCAAATCCCAGGAAGCGGCCACAGGGGAGAGGGCAGGGGTACAGATTTGGGCAAGCGTACAGATTCTGGAAAAGTGAAAGGAACTGGAAGGAAGCTTTCGTCACCTGACAAAGAATCATCTGTCCATGTGAAATTTAATTCATCCATACATATAGACAGTAATTGCCATCAGCATCTGCACTTTGAATGCAGAGAGCCCAAAACATAAGGTTATGGATGTGCTGGACAGAGTGTGAGAATAAAATATTGCCTCTAGCCTCACTTTGCTAAAGGAGGCCAACGTGCAAAAGGAGCCACTACACTGTGCCTTTAGAGCTGTTATTGACAGAGGGGCAAACAGCCACATCTGGAACAGCAACAATGTGCTCTGATTGCTGAGTACAAGTGGTTGTATTAACAAGATCACCTTTGGCTTGGATTTTGAGGAAGAATGCTGTTTTGACATAAGAAGAAACAGAGACAAGAAAATAAAGATCATTCCAGAGAGAAAGTGGGAAATGGGAAAATATTAGCGTAATGACAAGAAACAGCATGTTTATCCCTTTTGAGAATCTGATTAAAAAAAATAGAAACCTCTGCCCGAGAAAAATGCACATATGTATGTCTACCCAAAGTATACTGCGTAATTTCAGGGGCATTATAGTGTTTTCTTCAATTAGATTTACCATTTCTATCAAGATAACATTTTGCAGGATGACTTAGCCCTCCAGATCCTAGCACTGACTACCATCAGAGGTGGGCACGATTATTTTGCTCCTGAAGCCCATGCCAATGCGTTTATGTGGATTGCACAGCAGCTTTGGGTCGAGAGAGCACCTCCTGGACAGAAATCATTTTTCAAACTCAGTGCAATACTTCTTTCCATGAGAGAATTTTATGTTTTTTTTTTTTTTTTTTAAACTCCTCTTTGTTCATTTTGGGGATAAATGTTTGCATTTGTAATATGTGCAAGCCCAACATCTGCCTCTGAGTGAGCTCCTGTGTTCACTAGTCAATGAAGCAATGAAGCATTTGAAATGCAAGAACATTTCTCAAAACGTTGTTGCTTGTTAATAATTCTTCATGCTCGGAATGTTGCATCTCTTGCACCCTGAGCCTATTAATCTTGAAAATAACACAAGTTACAAGGGTTCTCATTATGCGCCGTGGAAGAATACAACAGAAAAGTGGAGTGAGGAGGGAATTCAGTCCACGGTCTCTTGTTGGAATCTTTCAGGCGAATATTTTGGGGAGTGAATCTCACTCAAGAAATGAAGGATTTTATTAAAATAATATTTTATTTATAGGATTAAAAACTTAGACTGTCAGTCTCTGGAAGAAAGCTTATTCTGTAAAAATCAATAAGAGTATTAATCTAGTAGGAAAATGAAGTTGGCCCATAACCACATGAGGTGATATTCAACCTCACCAGTAATTGAAAATAGTGAAAAATAACAAAAAAAGGAAAATCCCTTTTCTTTACCTAAATTCTAAGCCTGAAAAATGAAGGGTAATAATACCTAGCACTTTGTCAGGGAGGGTAAAACAAAGAGTTCAAGATGGTATAAGATTCTGGAGGGCAATTTGGTATATCATGCCAAAATTTAAAGAAAGAGAAGTCATGCTATGGGCTTAGCAATTCCTCTTTTTAAAATTTATCTCCAGGAAGTGTTAACACATTTCTAAATACAGTTGTACAAAAATGGTCGTTGTTAAAATGTGTAACCTATTGATAAATTGAAAACTAACTAAATTTCCTAAAACAGAATCGATCTACGTATGTTACATGGGTCTGTGTAGAAGAAACTGCAATCCTTAAATATGATATATTTACATATTTGTATATCATATCTTTATATACATGTAGTTATTGTCATAGAAAGAAGCTTACAACATTCGATGGGAAAATTGTCAATTGAAGAATATTTGTGACAAAACTTATGAGTATGAGCTGTTAAAAATTATATTTGTATGTATTTTACAGAGAAAAATTTGGAGGCATATACAACAGACCGCCAACAGTTGTTACCTCTGGATAGTAGGATTTTAAGTAACTTGTTTCTATTTGTTTATCTGCATTTTCACACCTTTTTCAATTAACACGTGTTATTGCTATAATACAAAACATGGGACATATATAGCATGACAACAAAAAGAAAAGCAGAGTTCATTTAATATTTTATTGCACAACCTGGATATAGATACAATTTTAAGTATGAATGTTTTTAAGCTCGTTTTTCTTCACCCTTGACTCAACATTCACTCTCCCGCCCTCTGCCATGGTGTGTAAGGGAAACAGTCTATTAGATGAGGCAAACTAGATGAGCAGATGTGGAGGAAAAGTCCATGATAAATTCCATGTGCAGAAGCTATGGACCAAATCTACAATGGCATATTGGCCAATTCAAGACTCAATTAACAGAAAATTTGCAATCTGGTCAAAATAAATGTTCAAATAAAATGGTAATATGCCTTATACTGCCTCATAACGAAAAATGAAATTTCATAAAAGAGATGAATAGGAGGAGTCATTTTAACATTTCAACTTTTCTTCCAACTCTCAGTGGGGCCAGAGAATAACTGTAATGACGGCACACAGGTGCAATTTCATATATAAATCAAATCATGGGGCACCTGGGTGGCGCAGTCAGTTAGGTGTCCTACTTCAGCTCAGGTTATGATCTCACAGTACGTGGGTTTGAGCCCCGCGTTGGGCTCTGTGCTGACAGCTCAGAACTTGGAACCTGCTTCAGACTCTGTGTCTCCCTCTCTCTCTCTGCCCCTTCTCTGCTCACACTCTGTCTCTCTTTCTCTCCCTCTCAAAACTAAATAAACATAAAAAAATTTTAATGTTTTATTTATTTCTGAGAGAAAGAGACAGCATGAGCAGGGGAGGGTCAGAGAGAGGGGGGAGACACAATCTGAAGCAGGCTCCAGGCTCTGAGCTGTCAGCACAGAGCTCGACGTGGGGCTCGAACCCACGAACCACGAGTTCATGACCTGAGCTGAAGTCGGATGCTTAACCGACTGAGCCACCCAGGCGCCCCTAACATTTTTTAAAATAAATCAAATCATGCCCCACCCCTGTCACAGAAGGAAGCAGTGTCTCTGTGGCCCTGGGTCTAGTGAACTGATGAGAACCAGGCTTCAGTCCCCTCACTTATTGTCAGTCATTCACTAGGTATGTATGATATGCCTGTGAGCAGTACAGTTTTAGTCCCTGGAGAGGATTAACGTCATGGTCATGGTCATTGTCATCATGGAGTTTGGAAACCGGAACCAAGACTCATGCATGAAACTGTTAAGTAACAACAAACAGGTGTATGTTCTTACACATCTAGACCCATTCGTGCTAGGGAAGCACGTGGAAGAGTTTTTCTAATGTTTCAGGTTATAGAACAAAGGGGAGAAAAGGCCAGTCCAAAAAGCCGAACGTGGTCATGTGGGGTGTAATATTTCCTGTCCAAAGTATTTCTTGGTTTAGTGTTGTGGGAATGCATGTGTGGAAAGCTCCAAATTTAATGTAGGAAAAGCTTACTCTTCTCTCAGACTATTGAATTGAAAGGTAGAAAACTGGCATGCAGGGATAAAAGGGAATGTAAACAGTTGACTCTAAGATGGAGTATTTACTCTTGTCATGTTTTATTTATTCATTAAACATATTATCCATGCCTGCCATGTCCCAGAAAGTACTCAGTGCTCTGGCACTACGTGGTAAACAGAACAGACACAGTTTTCCACTCTCGTAAAATCATTAAGAATACAGTTCTGATATAACTTTTTATGATGAATTGATCTTTCACTCTGTATACATATAAAGGCAGCTTATTAGTATATGCATCTATTAAAATAAGGTTAAAAGTAATGAAAAATAGGGGCGCCCAGGTGGCTCAGTCTGTTAAGCCTCCAACTCTTGATTTACGCTCAGGTCTCCATCTCACGATTCTGGAGTTCGAGCACCAGTATTGAGCTCTGTGCTGACAGTGCAGAGCCTACTTGGGTTCTCTCTCTCTCTCTCTCTCTCTCTGTCTCTACCCTGTCTGCACTCTCTCTCTCTCTCAAAATACATAAAATTTTAAAAAAATGAAAAATACTATCTACATTATAATGTCTCTCAAATGAGTCCATTATAGAAACAATAAATGTTAATGTAGATTCTTTGTTTTTACTTATATAGATTCTTCACATAAAACTTTCTATTAGTCAGAAACTGTGGTGTGATTTGTTCCAACTTTTTCATCGTGGACCCACAGTAAGAAATATATTTTATATCAAGTCTTGGTATACACGGACAAACAGGAAACAAAAGTTTCCCAAGAAAAGTAAAATAAATAAAGAAGTGAAATCATACAGTGTGTAGAAAAGATGAACTATATGATAGATTATATTGGGACAACTCATTGTATGTACAGAAAAAACTAAATCTGTCCTTCACGCTATACATAGAAATCAACTGTAATAATATTAGAGAGCTAATTGCAAAATGAAAAATTTGACGTTCTCATTTAGAGGAAAATATATGAGCTAACCTTGAGCTGTGAAAGATGTGTTAAACAATACAGAAAAACACACTCCCTAAGGCAAAGAATAAATAGTTGGCAGCATCAAAGTTAAAGCGAACAAACCTCTATCGAAGGATCAAATGCAAAAAGAAAGACAAATACTTTCACTTCCTATAAGTAGCCAGAGCTAAAAAGCCTGCTTAAGATTTCTTCCAATTAAAAACAACTACAACAATAACAACAACACATTTCAATGGAGAAGTGAGGAAGGAATAGGAGCGGGGGATTAACATAAAGAAAATTCTCAACATCCAATAAATACCTAAAAAAAGATGCTTCACTTCACTACTGGCCAAATCCAGGGAAATGCCATTTCATAACCATCAGGTTGATAAAGCTGATTTCACAGTACAGATATTGGTTAGAATGTGGCATCTGTGAGTTCTCATATATTGCTGCTGGAAATGTAAATCATACAACCCCATTTGGGGAGCAATTTGGCAAAATATAATACCAGAGATGTTCTTGCATCTCTATTTAAGTAGACCTATAAAAAATGTTTCTTGTATCACTGCAAAAGCAAAATGTGAGAAAACAATCTAAATGTCTATCCACAGAAGAATGAATAATTAAATTATGGCATACGGAGCAAAGGAATACGATGTAGAAGATAGTATCAGTGAACTAAAGATGCTTGTATCATTGTAGGTAAATCTCACAAAACGACTCTGAGTGAGAAAAGCAGATTATGGAAGAATAGTAAAGAGTAAGATTTGCATATTTCAAATATGCTCTGTTGTACTGTATTTACATGAGTAGCAACATTTTTTTTTTATAAATGCATGTAATGATAAGCCCAAATTCAAGACAGCAGTTGCTGCCTGTGTTGGAGGACTCCAAAACCATCCTCAGACTCGATGACTTGATAGAATGATTTAGATCACAGAAGAGTTTTTATACTCATGGTTATGGTTTATTACACAGAGAAAGGGGACAGGTTAAAATCAGCAAAGGGGCAAGCTGCAGGGGGAGACATCTAGGAGGATCCAGGTGCAAGCTTCACCATGTCTTCTCCCATGGGGACAATGCATCTGGGGCATTGCCAATGAGAAAAGTTCACCTGAGTCTTGTTAGGTGACTGAGACGCTAGCCCTCAGCTGCTCAGACTCTGGCTCCCAGAGCAAAAACAGGCCCCAATGATCAAACTGGTGCCACTTCATGAAAGATCTCAGCAACTTTATAAAAGCACTCTTATCAGGTAGACTGTTACAATGGCTCCGAGCTCATCTCCCAGGAGTTAGCTGAGGGCCAATCCCAAAGACAAGCTTTCCTTGGGAATGTGCAGATTTGGAGCAACCCGGCTTCTGTAGGTTAACCCCTTCTTGCACACTTCTGGAGAGGCAGACTGGGGCCAAGATCAGCAAAGAGTATACAAAGGGCTTCAAGGTGAAATGTAATTCATTTCTTAAGCTGAGGGTAGGTGTGTGTATGGGTGTCAATTATATCATTCTCTAGACATTCTTATGCTTAAAATATTTTTTAATGTTTATTTATTTTTGAGAGACAGAGATAGAGTGTGAGTAGGGGAGGGCCAGAGAGAAGGAGACACAGAATCTGAAGCCAACTCTAGGCTCTGAGCTGTAAGCACAGAACCTGACACCGGGGTCAAACTCATGAGTCATGAAATCATGACCTGAGCTGAAGTCAGATGCTTAACCGACTAAGCCACGCAGGCATTCCTAGACACTTTTATGCTTAACTGCATAAAATTACAAAAAAAAAAAAAAGTCAATGTACTAGGGGAATATCACTTTATCCAAGTTGTCTAAAAGTAGTTAAGATAAATGCTTTTAGAATCATAAATTATAACAGAGTTTTTACAAAAGATAACGTCATAAAATATGTTTGGTCTTGACCTGGGAGTAGTCCACCCTATCAAAGAATACATCTCATTAATGAAAATAATGTCAGAACTTTTGTCTTGATGTGCATGGTTTTTCATTTTGTGTTTAGAGATACGGAAAACATCGCAGCACTATTTCAGTCCGGAGGTAGCCATCTTCGTCCATTTCTCCCGATTTTACACAAATCCAAATTACTACACATTTTCCAAATATACCATAATAACTTTTACCCTTGTCCTTCGTGTACCACTGCTTTTTGTTTTCTTCCATCAAGGGTCCTCCTTCACTCCGCCCTACAACTCCTGTCCCAACATTAACACTCCGTGTAGCCATGACCATCTCTGTCAGGAGCTCCATTACCACCACTCCACTCTACTGGAAGCGTCTACTGAGTAGCAGGAAGCATTCTGAGTGCTTCAGGAGCACTGAGCACTTCCAACCTCCCAAACACCCAGTGAGGCTGGTGTTTTCATTCCCATTTCATCAAGAAGGAAACTTAGCCAAGCTCACACAATTCCTAAATGGAGCGTGGGGCATGGGACCAGGCTGTGCGATGCAAACTCTACCTGTGTAACCGGGAATCTCTGCTGGGCTCCACGGCTCCCCTCTTCTCCAGCATTTTTAGCTTCTTCTGCGCCTTGTATATAACTTTGTTGTTGCAGTTGTCATATGATGGGATGATTTGTGGCTGTCTCCCTCACTCAGCAATGTGTTCCTTGAGGCCTTATGGAATCCTTATACCCCAGTGAAGTGCCTTGTATACAGTAGGAGTAAAAGACACTGGAGTGCCTGGGTGGCTCAGTCGGTTGGGCGCCTGACTTCAGCTCAGGTCCTAATCTCATGGTTTGCGGGTTTGAGCCCCGCATCGGACTCTGTGCTGACAGCTAGCTCAGAGCCTGGGGCCTGTTTCAGATTTTGTGTCTCTCTCTTTGCCCTGCCCCTGCTCATGCGGTCTCTCCTTCTCTCTCAGAAATAAATAAAGTATTAAAAAATTTTTTAAAAAGACATTTATTTAGGGGTGTCTGGGTGGCTCAGTTGGTTAGGTGTCCAACTTTGGTTCAGGTCATGATCTCACTGTTCGTGGGTTCAAGTCCCGTATCAGGGTCTGTGCCAAAGGCTCAGAGCTTGGAGCTTGCTTCAGATTCTGTGTCTCCCTCTCTCTCTCTGCCCCTCCCCTGCTTACACACACTCTCTCTCTCAAAAATAAATAAACATTTAAAAAAATAAAAATAGGGGCGCCTGGGTGGCTTAGTCNAAAAAAATAAAAAATAAAAAATAATAAAAAATAAAAATAAAGACATTTATTTAATCAGTTAGTTATAAGATTATAGATTTTACTATTTCATTGGGATATATAATTCAGTCTTTAAAAAACAAGTGTGTATAGGAAATTTTAGTATAGAAATGCCAGGGTGGGGCAGGGGATAAACTTCTAAATACCTTAATTTTATCTGTATTTTAGCGGAACACCAAATGATTCAGTCAAAATGAATATGCTACTCTTATTTATTTATTTGGATAGTCACCACATTATTTTCATGGAAACGTTATTTGTTCAATTTGGAAGCGGCAGCTACAAATTAAAAATCCAGAATTATGTTTTTATTACATTTTTATTAACTGAATATTCAATAATATTTTCATTATAATCATCTATAATACATATTAAAGACTCACATGCACACACTTATTTCTGTTTATTTTATAAATGTTGTAGACTCTGGGTCTAGAGTCCTTTCTTGTCTAGCAAGAAAGCGGGACGCAGGATTAAATGCGAGAGATGGCTAATGTCCAGGAAAAGACAAAAGCCCCGAATAAGGGTCCTTGCCCCGTTTTTATCAGGATCAGAAGGCTTACGAACATGGTGATGGACGTGCACAAAGAGGCAATAAATCTGTGAACATTAATTCATGGACGTGAGGAAAAGGAGGTCTTGAAGATATTTCGGATAGGGGTTTGGGTTAATACAAAACAAAACCCTGGCGCTGAGTCAGGCAGAAGGTTGTTTACAGCAGATAGGAGACACCACCTCTGTTTATCTCAGCTAGCCTAGGGGATGAGACAAGTAGTACACATGACCTCAGGGTTAACAAGCCACCTTTTCTTTTGTTAGTCATCTCCACTCTGGGCAGCTTCACCTGCAACACAGTATGGCCATCTATAGTCCTATTTAACTTCTTTTACCTAACTTGGTCCTTACTTCCTGTGAAAGCAGCTTTCTGCTATATATAGAGCACTAAATTGGGAGGCATTTTTGTCCTGAATGTCTAATCTTGCTTACCTCATTTACTTTTGTATTGGGGGCCTTTGCAGCCCTCTCTATTCTGGGTGCCTTTACACATCCCCTCTCTATCCTGGGGGGCCTTGGTCCCCCCTACTCTATCCCAGGGGTCTTTGCCTACCCCCCACTCCCCCCCCCCATCCTGGGGTCATAATCTTGTTTACCCAAACTCAGCTGTGAGCATCCAATGGCTTTATACTTCTTTATGCCTTGTTAACCCATTGGTGTAAGTCCAAGGAATTCCCCAGGTATAAACACATTACATACAAACTTATATGTGTCTTTCTTTCTTTTTTTCCATCTGTAAGGCCGTTTTCACGTTCTCTAAGAAAATGTCCACTATAGATCACTGGAGAAAGCAAACATATGACTTTTACCCAGTTCGTTCTTGTTTTAAATTATTGAGTTGTATTGAATGTAAGAGGAAGATGTATCTGGGATACTGTCCAAAGCAGACCTATTCACCATTTAACTTATCACCTTTTAAGGCGGTTGCCAAAACGATGCTGGCTTTGGACAAAATAGCCTTCTTCCTTATTTCTTACAATCTCTACAAAAATTATTGCCTCAATTTCTTGTTTTGCTTTCATCTTAAACACTTTGCCTGCTTATATTCTTCAGTTTCGGGCTTTTTTTTTTTTTTTTTGACTTCTATGCCGAAGAAAATGATCCTTTCTTACATTAAATCTTACATAAGTTAACAAATGCATTTCCAAGCACATCAGGAGGGTACATGAATCACAACAATAAACATCTGAGCCTCAACCACTGACTCTTATTTTTCTTGTTTTTAGATTCCACACTGTTAAGGAAAATAAAAAGCCAAGCCTTGGTATCAAAGTTAGTGTCGGAAGGAATTCAGTGTGAGAAACGTGCCCTTTGTGAAGAGGTCCACGGGGTGAGTCCAACACCATTTCAAAAGGAAATCTTGCTTTGCATTCTGGCAAACACAGAAAAGCCCCACAAAGGAGGCAGACATCATCTTCTATCATTCTACCCTAAATGAAAGAAAGAAAGCAAGCTGAAAATTGGTAGAAGAGTTGATTTCACTACGTGTTTATGTTAATAGGGTATTTGACTTTTGAATGCTTCATAAACCTTGTTATGCTCTGTGCTATTTGAGGAAGTAAAACAGCTGGAATACTGCCAGAAGCCTTAATTGGAATCAGCTTAGCAGGGGCTGACAAGGTTTCCTAGTGTTTAGTTTCAAACTTATTATAAAAATGCAAAATTATGTGCCATTTGTTTTCTATTCCTCTTTGGTTTATGCCTGTAAAGGTAAGACTTAGCTGCATTAGGAAATAGACTCATTTTTCCCTTGTCTGCCCCCAGCTAGTGCTCTAAATCCAGCAACGTCGGTATTGTTTTTCTAATTAGCTATGGCCTCGCTTCTGATGCAACAGAGAATGTCACAGAGATCCTTCCCCCATGCATTTTGATTATTGGCTAAATGATCACTCAACTGGCCAACCCCTGGTAGAGTTACTGAGCTGTGTGGTCAATCTGTCAACAATGTGGTGAGCAAGGCCATGGAGATATGGTTAAAAGTGGCTCTGGGGGGCTCTTATGTTTCTCCTACCAAAGGGTCACATTTGCTGTTGGTCAAATATCATAAGCAGGCTTTCAGTTTTATTTACAGCCGTGAGAAATAAATGAGTTTTCTGCTTTCTGCCAAATTTTAGGGAACTAAATGCTTTTTATTTTGTTTTTGAGTTGGGCTTTTCAGCATCAATTGGCTCCAGTGTTGCAACCTGTCTATATTGCTTATTATACTGTTGCCTGGCATTGAAAAAAAGAGAATTCAGTTCCTTAAAAAAAACAAATTATGTGCCTGGCAATGTGCTGGGTGCTAATGGCATGAACACATGTATAAAATGTCCTTTCTGTTTTGAGATTATTAATCTGTTTGGGAAGAAACCACAATGTGAACAAATAATTTGGAATTAATGATGAGTAAATTCTGATTCAAAATGCTGTCTGATTAGCTGACCCAGAGGTGGCCTGTCCCAGGTTTTTACTAAAATATCTGGGAGGGCACAGAAAAGGACTAAAAACTCAATCTAGGTGTTTTCTGGTTCCACACTGGAAGTCACAACTCCATTCTAACAATAAATTAAAAGCCGAAAAGACGAAAAAGTCAAGAACTTCTTTCAGATCCATAAAAGAGAGGGGCAGACTCAGGGCAATCCACTGCCCCCAAGATTAGAGAGCCAAACAGGTGAATACAGGGGGGCGGGTGTCCTGGCTTACCGAACAGAGACTCACAAGCAGAATCCACCTTGGAAACCAGCACTTGGGTAGAAAATCCTGAATTGCTTGGTGAATTGCTAGAGGCTCAGCGTAGATACTTCTGAGAGTTAAAAACTCCATGGGGACCCCATCACAGGTGGGCCCCCACAGTATTGTGAGATACACGTTCAGGAACTCGGCCAGGTTCCCACAGTAAATACTCGGGAAAAATCTTCTCCTGCTTCCAGCAGAGGAAGGGTAAAAGGGATTTTGAAATACAGCAGAGCGCTCTGTTCTTCTTAACAAGACCTGCCTGCGGGGAAGACTGGTTAACCAGAGCCTCGCCTGCTGGGGTGTTAGCAAAGCCTGACTGATCTGGGGAAGGGAAATACCCAGCTCTGGCTCACTCTCACCAGCCTGTCCCTGCCTAAGGGAAAAACACTGTGTAGTTCACAGTCCCGAGGCACAGGCTCCCTAGAAGACTGAAACCTTTCAAACGACCAGAGAACTCTTACCCTTCCCCACACCTCACTACCACATGAGTAAAGGACTATTTAAAGCAGTTCCCTTTACCCAGCACATGTTCTCCGGTTACCCAGAAAAAGATTGCAAGGCTACAAAGGCAAAATAACAAAATGAGAAGAAACAAAGCAAACATCAGAACCAGACATGGTATGGATGGGATTATCAGATCAGGAATTCAAAATGGCTGATTAATATGCCAAGGGCTCTAATGGGTAAAGAAGACGGTGTCTAAGAATGGATGGGTAAAGGAAAGAAAGAGATAAGAATCTTGAGAAAGAAGCAAAAAGAAATGCTGGAGATTAACAGCACTGTGACAGAAATGAAGTACACCTTTCTGGTTACGAGGGGAGTGGGCATAGCTTGATCACACTCCACTCAGGTTTTAGCTGCACCAATCCACAACACCAGGGAACATGACGTCCACGTTGCTAAGTCCAATGAATTTTGTTGGCTTTCATTTTATTTTAAGTGTATTTATTTTTAGAGAGAGAGAGAGCGAGAGCATGCGTGCACAAGTGGGGGAGGGGCAGAGGGAGATGGAGAGAGAGAATCCCAAGAAGGCTCTGCATTCTTTTTTTTTTTTTTTTCTGGCTTCTACCACCTTTTCCTATCTCCAAATGTTGATATGCCCTACTGCCTCTTTCCACTATCTAGTTATCATCCCTAACTCGATCCAGTTTTGTGGCTCAGGACACCATCTATATTATGACTTGCCTCCAAAGCCTACACTCCAACCAAATATCTCACTGCACTCCAGTCTCCTCTATGCGATTTAGGTCCATGGTGTAAGGGGTGACATGGAGCATCTGCATTTCACAGAGTTGTGCAAAGATACAGGCTGGTGGAAGTTCCACCGTCCACAAATGAGGAGGCCAGAGGCTCACGGGCCACATCTTATGCTTCATTCTAGAAGTGACATGCATCATAGGAATAATCATGTGGTCTCACATAATCGTAAGAGGTTTGGGAACATCTATAGGAGAACCCATGAATATTCAGTGAGCATATAAATGCCACATCAGAGTATAGATGATACTCTGTTTAAAAAAAAGAAAGTATATAATTATATATAATATCATATATCTCACTCCATGCAATATCTGTATATTTATAGACATCGCATATGGGTAATAGAACTATGTTTTGATTTCTGCTTTGTATTTTTCTAAATTTTCTATTTTTCATAATGAATATTTACTGCCTTTGCAATAATAAAAATGTTAATTTTGATTCTATAGCTAAAACCAAATGTTGGGGCCAGAGTGTGGCAGTCCTCTGTGCAACATCAGGCCTACATGAAAGGGTCAAGGAGAAAGAGGTCATGGAGGTTGAAAGACAATGGACACAGGGGAGGGATGGAAATATGGAAGAGATTTGTGAAGAACATTTTAAGAGAAAGGAACTAATTTGCAGAAGAATTGCTAAGTCGCATGGGGAGGAAACTGGGAGGCAGATTTGGGGCTGTGGCATCAGCTCAGCCAGGTGTGGCTTGGCTGCTGGGAGAGGTGGACAGTGATAAATGTGAAGTGGTTCACAGGAATGAAGAAGCAGAGATAAAAAGAAAATGGTGGTCATACAAATGGCGCTGCAGAGACGGACAGAGAATATATTGTGTAGAAGGTGAAATGTACTGAGCTGTTATCCTAAGAAAATAAGGCTATGATGGAAGCTGGCTGGGATGGAATCTCAGTATCATTAAGGAACATATATATGTATCATGCGTGTTGCTAGCCCAGGAAATATAATGTGCAATCCTATAAAATGCTGTACACTTAAAGGAAATGCTACATAAGGGATGTAAAGGCCATTTGAATTTATAATGCCAGATTTGAAACTGATTCTTTTCTTGGTGGCAGGAGGAGTGGCTTTCACTGTCACACTCAAAGTAGAAGCTGTGTGCTGATATTGGCAGCCTCGAGTGGAGGTGAAGACCATGTCTGGATGCAAAGAAGATGGATCTCGTTGTCTAATTCAGGGCACAGTTTATTTGATTCTAAAACTGGCATCAATTGACTCTTGAATAAATCTATTCACATTACTTGCATTTATGAATATCTGAGTAGTTTTTCATAATCCAGTAGACCTTAAACAATTACTAAGTGGGGGGGGGGGGCACACCATTATCAGGAAAATGTCCTTTGCATTTGGCAATTTCAGGACAATTGGTCATTGTCTCCAGAAGAGTTTCAAGAGATTAATGCGATGGAAGCCACTTAGATGGATTGGCTGAGGCATAAATAGGAGAGGATATAGAAAGAACTAGTGTGCACAGATCTTTTAAGAGGCTTAACTTCAAAGGGATTAAGGGAGATCTGTTCATTACAGGAATGGGCCAGTGTGTTATTGTATACACACACAGGAAGTGTTAAAAGGCTTCCATACCAGAGATGTATTTCTTACCTTTCCTCTACATACTTTTTTAATTAAACAATTGTTCCTATTGGCCCTTGTAGACTTTTGTAGATGTAGAAAACACAGATTTGTCTTTAATCAGCAGAAGCTAACCTAAGGTTACAAGTGTCTTGTACACTAAAGGAAGACCAGGCAAGCTGCCGGTGGGACAATAATTGGTTCTCTTCAGACTTATATTCCTTCTTTAAGTACTTCTCAACATGTCATTTATAAAGAGTTGTGGGGGGTGGGGAGGATCCAGAAAAGGGGTCTGTTGCTAACAGAACTTTATTTCATAAGGAGCTTGCTCTTGGTCCACCATCTTGCACTTGGCCAGGAGAGGCAGAGCTGCGGCTAACTCCACATACCTTCTTTACTAACTCTCAATTGTTATAACTTGAGCATGCATCTCTAGGATGCCACCTTCACCCCAAGTGCCTATTAACAACAGGGTCATGTTCCTTAGAGACTTCCTGGCAAATACATTTTCCCCATCCCATTATACTACCTGTGAATGGTAGCTCTCCATATCGATTAGCTTTCTGGATATCTGACCAGCTCATGCCCTCCCCCCCCCACCTCCCCCAAGGCAGTTTTGCTCATAATATCCATCCTTACGATTAACTCTTTGTTAAGCACATACTCATTTATTCATCTCTCCCTTTTATCACATCCTCCAGTTTCCTATTTTGCAGGAAGTTCTAAGATGAGATGATAAACTGACTGAGCATGACGCAAGGTTAGGCAGTCGTAAAATGCAAGATCGACCGATTTCAGCCACTTTGCTTACAGTACGTACAACCAGGCTATAGATAAATGATTAAGCTACATCACCAGTACATGGAAAAACTCTATGTCGAACAGGAAGAATAATTCAACTATCAAACACCGATAGTAAACAGGGGGAGAGACGCTTCCAAATTATTCTCACCATAAAAATCAAGGAAAGGAAACAAAACTGAGGATTCACAACAGATAAACATGTGGAAATTATTTTCTTTCTCCTCTGAAAAACTATATTGTTGTTTTTGCCCTTTTAAAGAGTATAAGCTAAAGGCCTCCTTACTAAGACCTTTGCCTGACATTGCCATTAAAGAAATGGATTATAAAAGAGCAGAAAACGCCAGCCCTGGAGGTTCTGTGAAAATACTGGTCATGGGGAATAGGAATTGGAAAGCAAAGGCTGTTCGTGCTGAATTTATCTTCTCTGGTGCAAAGGCTTTTTGCCTTCTCTCCCCCTCAAGCCCATGGGTGGAAGCAGTGAAATTCACTGACATAACTGGGCCAGTTGCTTTTTATTTCAAGTATGCTGTGAGGAATACTTGAAAGCAATCATCTGTGCTCAGTAATTGGCTGATAAAGCTCAATATCCGCAGCAATTACAGTCACTGTTCATTCAGGAAATCCTCCATACATCATTTGAAAGCAGGGCAAAATTGTAAATTATTCTAATACCAACCTGTGTAACACTAGTAGAACATACTGTTATGGTGTGGGAAGCAGATTTAGATGCCAAATGGAAATTCTAGTCGGAGCAAACGCAGGTCACTGCAGTTTCAAGGGGAACTGAGAAGGACAGGGGCCTGGAGTCAGACGTGGTGAACCTGGGTTATTCCCAAAGCAACATTGTCTGCAGGAAAAGTCACCCAATAATGGGATTTTGAAGGCCATGACAAGATTTACAAAAAGCCACAATAGATACCCTACCTGAGATTAAGACTCCAAAAGTGGTGTACTATTGGATAGGTCTGTATAAAACAGGATAGGGTGGGTGGGGAACAGAGAATTTCTAGAGAGTGATACAAAGAAAACATTAAGTCATGAGGGGCCTTCTAAGAAGGGGCAACTGAGTGTGTGGGTACAAAGCACAAGAATGAGAAGCATTTCATTTCTCATGGACACAAACAGTGCAGAATATTCAGAGCTGGGTTGCATTAAGTTCAACTCGGGTTTTTCAGTTTACAAGTCAAGTGTCTAAGGCATGCGAAGCTAAGTGGCTTGTCCAAGGTAATACCTAGCAGAGTTGAGATGAAAACTTAGGTCTCTTGACCTGAAATTCAGTTATCTTTTCAATATGATGTGTGGCCTTCCTTCTTATTGTTTTCCCTATGCCCTAGTTCAGATTATTATTTGGTAACTATTAATCTGGTTTATGGTTACCAGACCTGTTTTATAGATCCACATAGTAGGTTCCTCATCCACCTCATTTCTAGGACTATCCAGTCAGTTAGATAGTCCATCAAAGTTAAAATATTATGAACATGATTTTGTCCCTGCTGTACCATCTTGTGTTTGCCTACGCACTGCCATTTGCTCTCTGCTACCCGGGGACTTGATCTCACCAGTAAAAGTATTCTGAGTCTACCCCCAACCATCATGCCTGGCCTTCAGAGGGTAGACGCACGGAGCTTTATGGAGATGCTTATGTTTCCTCATTAATATATTTCTTAATTCATTAAAAAAGGGAATGTTCTTTGGGCCCTTTAAGAATTGTGTGTGTGTGTGTGTGTGTGTGTGTGTGTGTGTGTGTGTGTGTAGGGATGATTTGGCATGATCTATCCACTCTTATATTTTTATCTCCCTAAAGCTTTGGGTTTCCTCCTCTACCTATATTATACCAAGGAGATCTGGCATCTCAAGCTCACTAAATTTAACCCACTGTTCAGTCCAAGCTTTGGTCAACCAACCAAAAAAGTTTTACAACCAGCCACACAGGCCAATACATTAAATCCAGAGTCTCTAGCAAGTGCTCACATATCAATAAATTTGATGAATAAATATTCTGCCCTCCTAGGTCTAATTCCCTTAGAATCCATTCCCATACACATTTCCTGGGTTTATGTCAATCATAATTAATAAATAAAAGACAGTAGTTAACAAAAGTGAGGAATTTTCTTGGTGCGTAAACTGTATCTGCCCATGTTACTTTTTGAACTTCTCACCCGGAAGCATATGGATGTCTGAACCTAACTGTGGGCCTGTGGGAAAATGGGGTGGTTGGAGTGAGTCCTGAGAAGAGGGTTCATCCACTGGAAGACAATAGATCTGAGAGGGGCTGTAATATTGTCTTTAAGGAAGAGGATGCGGGTGTTAGTAAGACTCAGGAGGGCAGGATTTTTTTGCTGCCAAGGGATGTGCAACCAAAGGTTCCATATTCTCAGCTTCCTCTCAGTTCATATGTCAGTTTTCAGAGTGTAAGGTCATTGTGAGGATTGAATAAGTGTGTTTTTTATGTGTTTATATATCTTCCCTACCAGATTGAGTTTTTTGAGCCCTGGGATTACATATAATTCAGCTGTGAATCAGTATCTGGCTGATAGAAGGCATTAAATAAATGTTAATTGAATAATGACACTGAAGAGGTCTATTGACTTCTAAGGGCTTTGGCAAATATCCACTGTTTATTACTGTGGAAATGTATAAATGTCCTCTTTTACACAGTCCACTATAGCTCTCACTAATCTTTCTTTCTGCCTACCTCCTTGCCTCTCTCTTTTTCTTTCTTACATGGGTCACTGATCTGCAGTGTGGTACGGAGACATTTATAGTCTACTCTATGACTAGAAGGAAATAACTTTCAGAATAAGTGTCAATTGGGGAAAAAGGTGTCTCCAAATGGGAAGATGTTATTATTTTCTATTTTGGAGCATCAGGCCCTCCACTGACTTTGGCAAAACAAGCCTTGCTCCTTGGCATGACTGTTTGCTGCAGCGCCTCAGGTCTACGGTCAGCCAGAGTGGACAATGGCTATATCTGAATTCCTTTTGGAGTTCAAAGGCCTCCTTTTCACAATCCCACTAGAAATCTCCATTAGTAGCCCGAATTGCATACTCCAGGAATTTAATTTTGATGAGCGCCTCTAAGCCTTCTGTGGGTTGTCTGTGAGGAGAACCTGGGGGCTGACTGCCCCTGATGGCTCAGGTAGAGGCCCGCTGACAAGGCATTCTGGAGTCTGTCAAATAGGGAAGAAATTTAGCAAATGAATTCTGAGACACTGTAGAGAGATGAAATTTTCAATAAGGAGTCCTGGGAGGAAACCACTCAGGTCAAATATAAGAGATGAGGCAAGAATAAGAAAAAGAAATGAATGCCAAACCCAGATACCATTCCCAGTCCCATTCTGTCTTGCCCATGTGCCTGTATGAAATTGGGGCATCTCCCTGAATCAGGAGGGGGTCTTAGGACAGTTTCTGGTAAAGAAATGTAAATGAATGTTTTAGGGAAGTTTCCAGAAAATATTTATTTTCTACCTGACCAAAAGGAGAAAGCTCTGATCTTTGACTCTCTGGCCAACCTCCTTCCCCATCCCGTTCTCCATTTCCTGTCTTCAGATGTGGTTGTGGTGTTCAGACCTGCAGTGGCCACTATCGGGTCATGAGGTAACAAGTTTAAGGAAAAAAGGAAACATGAAATAGACAGGAAGATGTGAAGGATCTAGATCATTAACTTCAGTAACAATAGCTTAATTCTGATAATCATTTATCTACACCTAGATAGAGCCCTTCGGGTTTTTTTTTTAATCTAAAAAAAAATCAGTCAACATGGTATGCAACATGCTGTACCCACAGAATCTTAGCAAAACATTAAACTTCCCTGGACCTCAGTTTCTTTAACTATAAAATGGAAATAATGCCTTCCTCACAAATATAAATCAAGTAAGTAATATATGCAGGAAAAAATGTTAGATAAATATAAATGATCTTCCCAAGAGGATTCAATGTACTCTGCATAAATATACTGATTTTGGAACATAGGATTTTTTTTTTTAAATGAGAGAATGACAGTCACATTTAGAAAGCAGAAACTCATGAGACATTAATTATTATATCCATTCTTTTCAAAGATTCACTTGGGACGCTTTAGCAAATTATTTAACCTCTCCAACCCCTGCTTCCTCATGGGTCAGATGAGAGATGTAATTCTTTTTTTTTTACCTGCGTAATGGGGCTGTTCTAAAGATTGAAGACAGTAAAATACTTGAAAACTTAAAGGAAAATACTGTGATATGTAAATATATAATGTTAATATATCATTAATATAATGTGCATTCATATATAAGAATAAAATGTCCCCATTTACCCCTAACACGGAATTCAAATTCTGAATGATTGATTAACAACTTGTCCTTTTGAAAGAAACTGTTTACTAGGGATTTATTTTAATTTATGTGTTTTCAAATTATTCTCATGAGGCAGTCAGATTATTTTAAATTTCATGATGTTCTATCATTTAATTTTTAAAAGAATTATTATTTATTATTGTGTTTCTTATTAAAAATAATAACTATATTTATTATTTTAAAATTACTACCTAGTGGCATAGACAGTCCTTAGGAAGATTTGAAAGAATATATGAATACAGAAAACTAGGAAGATACTTAACAGAATAAAACATAACAGCAATTTTTTAAAAGTTTATTTATTTATTTACTTATTTGTTTATTTAGAGAGCACTTGTTTATTTAGAGTGGAGGGGCAGAGAGAGGGAGAGACAGAATCCCAAGCAGGCTCTGCACCAATGTGGGGCTTGAACTCACTAACTGCTAGATCATGACCTGAGCCAAGACCAGAAGTCGGATGCCTAACTGACTTCGCCAGGTGCCCCTTGCAAATTTGAAAGAAAAAAGAGATTAGATTTGTCCTGCAAAAAAGAATTTTATAGATGTATTAAGAACTGCCTAAAATGTTATTTTATGTGGGGAAGTTATTAGTTATCTCTATTTTCCTGAGGCTAGAAGAAGAGGAGCTATATGGATACATACATTTCGGATAGATACATACACAGATAGATATGTGTTTACTCATATATTTCTATATATGGATTGTGCATTCGAATCTCTAGAAGTACGATCTTGTTGCTGAAGTTTGAAAAGGCTGTCATCATGTCAATTAGATAATTAGATTTCCAAATGTCTGGTTGGTTTAGAAGCCGGGGTAACCTTTTCAAGTTTGTTTGACCATTGAGCATTATTGCAGGTACACTGTTTGAACAATGTGAGTAAAAATCCTGGATGATGTTACATCCATGTACAAGGGCTGTAATCCTATAACATAATTAGTGTTATTTTCAGTGTGGGCTGACAATGTTCTAAAGAGAACTGAAGTTCCCCCTCTCTCTCATCTTCCCCCAAGCACTGTCCTTTCCAGATAGAGATGTCTTTCCAGATTTAGCTGCCCTTTCTTCTAACAGAACTGACAGCCCTTGCTCTGACCATAAGTGTTATTTTTAAACCTTCCTTTGCTTACTGTTCCAAGTTTTGATAAGGTCTTGACCACTAGGACAATTACTGGATGCTGCCGCCTGTCTGTATTCTTATCAGATAGTTTCTGGTAAAGTTTCTACTTTTCTTATTATCATCCTGTCTGCCTTGCACTCAGGAAACTCTGTCATTGTTAGAGCAAGAGAAACTTATCCTGTCCAAAATCAAATCAAATTCAATACCTAAAATACGATTATTGCCACTGTTATAAGGACCTCCAGAAAAAGATGACTAAAAATTACAAGTTAGGATTCAAACTTTCCATTGGACTCCAGTTAGCTCATGGTACTGACCTGTTGTCTCCCTACTGGGGAAAAACAGGGAGAAAGTACCTGATCCCACGTGATCTAGGTCATTAGGTCAGAACACTATCATTCATTCTTCTTAAAAGTCTTGGTAGTTTTGATGACCGTACTCAGCTCCCCTCCCTGGTTTTCCATTCTGATTCCATTCCAGCCCCTAAATAGACCAATTCAGGGCCTGAACACAGGTGCAGTTAGAAGTTATCAAGCACTCTTAAAACTACTGCAGAAAGTGTCCTTCCTTAGTTCTGACCTTTGAGGCTTCCCCGAAAAGTGGAGGTAGAGCTCAAGTAGTAAGAACAACTTGCTGCTCTGCTTCAAGCCTTACTTTCTTTAAACTGGGAAATGTTGCTTTGGAACTCCATTCTTGTACATTTTCCAACCTCTCCTACCTTTATTTATCCTACTGATGCACTTCAGTCACAAGATCTCTTGACTGAAAACAGGAGAAGCCGATGAACTGGGATGAGTATTGCAGACTAAATGCTGATGTAAATTTTTAGAGTTTGGCGTGTTTTAAAGTCTATCGCCCTCATTGCCAGTGAGGGGGATTATCCTGGGCAACTCCCATAAATGCTAAGGGGAATTATGCATGTATAGCCCATCAATGTTAATGGGCAAGTAAACCTTACAGTTTGTTAAGTAATGTAAAATCTATTAGAGAAGGGTGAATTGGTTAATGTATGTGTTAGGTTCTGAATTTACCTGAATCAAACCTCTTAATGGACTACTTATTTTTATGCTTTGTGCCAATGAATAATTAAATCTCAGTGTATGGACCCTTAAGCAAAGCAAATGACTTATTCGTGGTGTTTGGGAATTGATGTCAAATGTCCAACCTCAGAAGCTTCTTTGTGGTCATCTTCAAAAAAATTCCAAACAGGAATGATAGAATCCTCTTTATTAATGGAACTGAGAAGTAAACCTGGAAAAAAGCCAAGTTTAGGTGTGCAGTATTAATTTTACAACTGAAGGCAGTTTGTATAAGAAGCAACAATGAGGCCACATATTAGTGATTATTGCTGCTAATTTTGTGGTTTATGGAGCTTAGTTTTAATTTTTATATCCTGTCCAATGAAGCATATTAGATATTCATATAAGTTACTTTGTGTGAGATTTATTACAAGGCAGACATAATTTCCTTGGGAACAAACTACTTGGGTCCATGAAGAAAATTATGATTAAGATTTCTAAACTCTAAGAAAAAAAAATCTTTTTTCTTATCTCCATCAGTGGCAACAGGAAGCACATTTCTATAATGCACATGCAATTTAATTTCCCATTTCAATGTTATTGTGACTCAATTATACTATCCCTGGTTGGAATAGCACTGGTCATTTTTCCATGTCCAGTTGTAAAAGAATATAACATTATTGAGACAACTTTTCTGGAAGGTAATTAGCTTCTGACTAAAATGTGCTACCATCTTTAATACAAGCTTTCTTAGGAGCTCTGGATATTAAGAGCTGAGATTAAAACCGTTTTCTTACAAAGGGGAATTCTTCCAGAGTTGATATAATTTTCTCAGGAAGTGGAGAGTATCTTTAAAAAGACATGCAGAAAACAAATGTATCGTTTATTTTTGTTTGATGAATGAATATTGGTTTAAGCACTGCTTCTATTAGCCAAAAGGTCCCTAAAGAGAGGAATAAGATTCCTTGTTTCTTCCTTCTTCTCCTAAAACTCACCCAGGAATCATAAACAGAATAAGAAGCTGAAACAAAGATTCAATGTTCTATGAACATTGGAGATGTCCGTAACCCCAATTCTTAGCATGTGAGGACAGAGAATTGATGAAGAAACAGTAAATGACCACGGAAGATGTAGGAAGGCAAATCTAAATGTCTACAGAGGGAGACACTGATGGGAAGCAAGTCGATTTACCGTACAGAATGACAAATACCTCTGAAATCAGAGGTGCCATATCCCATAGCACATAGGTGAAGACAGAGTATGATCAAGGGGATTGTTTCCATGTTGGTCTAAAGAGCCATTGGTTCCCTGGAAGCCCCCTCCCACTGCCTGGTTGGTCATCTCCTCTGTACACCTCAGTAAATGTTCTTTTTGAATTATAGGGGTCTCAGAAAGACAACAGCAAAAACAGGAAATGAAAACTTTAAACACATAATACAAACAAATTCCTTGGAACTTAGGGATGTTCATTCTCTGGTAGGAAGACCTCTCTAAATGCCAATAAAATCAATGGAAATAGAAACGTACTAATGTTCATCATGAAATTTAAGAATATGAGGAGAGAAACAATGATCCTCAAAAATCAATAACAGTAAAAGCAAACACACAAAGAAGCAAACAAAACCTTTGCATTACAAAAACACTGTAAGCCTGGTCAAAAGGTAATGAACAAACTGGAAAATACTATTTACAGTTCATATCACAAAGAACTAATATTCTTAATATGTAAAGAACTCTTAGGAGTCAAAAAGAAAAAAGTTAAAGTATATAATACAAAAATGATCACTGTCTAAACAGACAGATGACAGAAAGGGAAATGGAAATAGTATTTAAAATATGAAAAAAGGCTCAAAGTCACTCATAATGAGAGATACAAATTACTATCAAAATGAGATATTTTTTTTAACCTAGGAGGTGAGCAAATAGAAAAACTTGACAACAAAACTTGGAAAAGCTGTGGGGGAAGAAGTCCTCTTATGTAACTTTGATTGGCATATAGTGATACAACCTTCACAGAGGGACAATTGTATCAAAATTACATGTGAATATACACGGTGGCCCAGTACTCATTGGTTCAATGGCAATTTATCTGACAGACATACTTGCATACTGGTTCAGATTTGGAACCATAAAAGATGACCAAAAAATTATAATGTAAGGTATGACTCAATAAATACATTATTTCCAGTAAGTGGAATACTATACACCCACAAAAAGAATGTGTACTGATACAGAAAGATCTTCAAGATAAGATTATTCACTGAATAACACAAGATGCAGATACCTGTGCAGTGTTCTCTTTTGAATTAAAAAAGGAGAGAAAAGATAAAATTATTGCATTTACATAAGGAAACTGCAAAAATATATAAAGGGCTATTAAAAGTGGCTAGCTTTCTGAGTCAGTGGGAGTTTTGTTGTTGGTTTGTAAATGTTTTTCTATCTTTTGGTCATTTAAATTATTTGGAAGTACTTTTGGAATACAGTAAAACCAAATTCAAAAGTTAGGGTTTTATTTTGTTTTTGCAGCATTCAGTCGTTACCTGATTATGAAAGCAACCTTTTTGTTCAACATTTTTTAAATTATAAATAAACCTATGCTGCCTACCACCTGCCTCTGGCAACCACCAGTCTTTCTCTGTATCCATGAGCTTTTTTGGGAGGTGAGGATTCCACCTATTAGAGAGATCAACGGTGTTTGTCTGTCTCTGTCTGACTTATTTCACTTGTCATAACACCCTCGAGGTTCAGTCATGCTGTTGCAAATGGGAAGATTTCGTTCTTTTTCATGGCCAAATAACATTCCAAATTTTATTTATGTGTGTATATATGTACCATAATTTTTTTTATCCATTCATCCATCAATGGACTTTTAGGTTGTTTCCATGTCTTGGCTATTATAAGTAATGCCGTAATGAACATAGGGGCTCATATCTTTTCGAGTTAGGGTTTTGATTTTGTTCAGATAAATATTCACAATTAGAATTACTGGATCATTGCCAGTAGTTCTATGTTTAATATTTTGAGAAACCTCCATGCTGTTTTCCAGAGTGGCTATGCCAGTTTGCATTCCCACCAGCAGTGCACAGGTGTTCCCTTTTCTCCATATTCTTGCCAACATTTATTATATCTGGTATTTTTGATAATAGCCATCATGACAGATATGAGATGAATATATCATTGTGGTTTTGATTTGCATTTCTCTGATGATTCATGATGTTGAGCTTTTTCTAGTGTACCAGTTGTCCATCTGAATGTCTTCTTTGGAAAAGTGTCTATTTAGATCTTTTTCCTGTTTTTCAGTTATTTTTTTTAAATTTTGTTTTGTTTTTGCTACTGAGTTGTATGAGCTCTTTATATAGCTTGGATACTAGTCCCTTATCTGAGATATGATTTGCAAATATTTTCTCCTATTCAGTTGGCTGCCATTTCATTTTGTTAATGGTTTCCTTTGCTGTGTAGAGTTCTTGTAGTATGATACAGGCCCACTTATTTATTTTTGCTTTTGTTGCTTTTGCTTTTGGTGATAGAGTAAAAAAATAATCACTATGAACTATGCCAAGGATCCTACCTTTTGTGTTTTCTTCTAGGAGTTTTATGGTTTCAGGTCAAACATTCAAGTCTTCAATTCATTTTCAGTTAATTTTTGTGTATGGTATAAGACAGTGGCCCAGTTTCATTTATTTGCATGTGACTGGTCAGTTTTTCCAACAGCAGTTATTGAAGAGACCACCCTTTCCCCACTGTATCTTTTTGGCTCCTTTGTCATAAAGTAATTGACCATATATGTGTGGGCTCTCTATTCTATTTCTGTGGCATCCATTCTGATCTATTGATCTATATAGATTTTTTATGTCAATACCATAGTGTTTTAATTACTATAGCTTTGTAATATAGCTTGACTAAGTGAGTCATACCTGAAGCTTTATTCATTTTTCTCCAGATTGGGTTGGGTTGGCTATTCAGGTTGTTTTGTGGTTCTATACAAATTTTAGGGTTATTTGTTCTATTTCCTTGAAAAATAGCATTAGAGTTTTGATAAGGATTGCATTGAATCTGTAAATTGCTTTGGACATTTTAAATTGACATTTTAACAACAGTGAGTCTTCCAATTCATGAGCGTGGAGTATCTTTCCATTTATTTGTGTCTTCTTCAATTTCTTTCATTAATGTCAAAAGTTTATATTCTTTTATTCTCCAGGTTTAGTTATTTGGATCTGATCTGCTTTCAGCATCTATTTACATGTATTGATATGTATACAGACCTTTTACTTTGAGGAAAAAATAGGGATTGGATTGAGGGGAATGACATGGCATCTGTAGGCTTATCACTTCTGTTGGCTAGGGTTTAGTTTGCTGGTTACAGGGTTGGAAGAACACAATGCTTTTAATAAACCAAACAGCTCATGCTCTTAGGGGAGATTCCAGTCAGCTGTCCTATTAAAATTATGCCTCCAGCTGGGAATCACTACTTTTTCTTTGTAGCTAATAATTGAGGAAACTTTTTTCCAGCTTTACAGCCCATGGTTCATTTTAAGAAAATAATAGGAAATTCATGTTAATTCCCAAATATAAAATCATACTGTAATATTGAATACGATTTTCAAAGTGCACACACCTCTTCTCTCAACCACCCCAATTCTGAAATGCCCTGTCCTCCATGTATAGTCCACCCTCCCTCTACCCCTACCTCTGCTTGAGAGTAACTGAGTCATAGGCAAAAACCAAAAGAATCCTGTCCATAGTTAACTTTAGGAAACTTTGGACCCAAGCATTTCAAGTAGGGCATCTTCATTTCAACAGCTGTGTAGTGTCTTCACTCCAGCATGGTGCCAGTGTCACTCTGACAACTTGAGTACCATCTGATGGCTTTGAGAATGTAAGCCATTGGTGCCCTTGCAATGCACAAGGGTGTCGTGAGCATGGCCACCATCTGCAGTAGGGATAGAGGGCTGTCTCACTGGGTAGGACCACTTCTGAGGGGAGGACCCTCACAAGTCAGAGCTAGAGCACAGAGATGTTGAAAACACTTTGTGTCACAAGAGGGACTAGCTACAGAGAAAGCACGTGAGTGAACACTTATATTCACCCAGGATGAGAAAGGAAGTTGATTTCTGTGAGCAGGTGACTCTGCATAAACAGATTAATGGCAGAGAAAATGCAAATTTCATCCTCCTCATTCTTCATTTGCATGCTCAAACTGGTGTTATCTGGAGAGAGTATGTGTGTACAAGAATGGCAAAAGTAGAGAAAACATGAAGGACCAGTGCTAGAGAATTGGTTAAATGTATTATATATCCATGATGTAATTTATGTAGCTTCAATTGTGTTCTGTTTGGATTCTTCTGTTATGTAGAATATTCTTTTAAAAAATTTTAATGTCTATTTATTTTTGAGAGAGAGAGAGAAAGACAGAGCATGAGCAGGGGAGGGACAGAGAGAGAGAGGGAGACACAGAATATGAAGCAGGCTCCAGGCTCTGAGCTGCCAGTGGGGTTCAAACTCACAAACCTTGAGATCATGACCTGAGCCAAAGTCAGACACTTAACCTACTGAGCCTCCTAGGCACCCCATAGAATATTCTTAATACATATCTCTGTCATTTATGGCTGTCTGTTTACACCAACACAAGTTACAAAGACAAAAGAATAGAATAAAGATTCTGAAAAAACTTAAGTAAAAGAGGAAATTTATTAGCAAAATACAGAGAAGTTTACATAATTCAAGGAAAACTTGAGGGAGAGCAGAAAGCGGGGATGCTGAAGGGATTTGAAGAGGAGAAACCAGTGAACTTTTCAGGCTGTTATAGTCAGAAGAGATCACTTTTAACTCCTTTAAATCCTCATTTATTCCAGGAGGAAGGCTTTCTTTCCTTAATTTGTATCCTAGTTTAACTCTTAGCTGGAGGATCTTAGATCTAGATCTTAGCAGGATCTTCTAAAGTCACATACAAGAGGAAGGGTAGAAGGGTAGATTCTCAAAAGAAAATTGGGGTATTGATCACAGAAGGAAGTGTGTCCATGCATTTTTATCAGTTTTTCTGGCTAAAATCCCATTTCTGTTGTGGCCTAGCTATGTGACCTTGGCAATGGATTAGCCAGAGAAACAGTGTGTGTGTGTGTGTGTGTGTGTGTGTGTGTGTGTGTGTGTGTGTGTGTGTGTAGTGTATAAAGGGAGAAGATCCAGCAATTATAGGGGTCACCCATCTGCAGTGGGCCAACAGACTGAACACCCAGGAAGGAGCCAATGTTGCTGTTCAAATCGCAAGGCCATTTGCTGGCAGAATTCCTCCTTGCTTAGGAGGGAGGTCAGTCTTTTGTTCTACCCATTGGATGATAAGGCCCATACGCATTATTCAGGACAGTCAGCTTTATTCAAAGTTCACCAATTTAAATGTTAATCACGTTCAAAAACACTGTCCCAGAAACATATGGGATAATGTTGGACCACACATCTGGGCACCATGACTCAGCCAGGTTGACACATAAAATTGACAATTGCAGGCAAATTACTTAAACCCTCTGTTCTTCCTTCTCTCACTTGTAAAACTGTGATCATAATAACACTAATCTTACAAGGCCGTTAACACTACTAAATGAAATATTAAATATAGAACACTTGGAATAGGGACTCGACAGCTCAATAAATGTTTGGAGTTTTAAGCAGCTATTGTTATTCTGTAATGAAGAATGCCTTCTTCAAAAGATGCTCCTGTGACGGTGTTGGGATTTTTTCAGTGTTCATGGATCCTGGAGTTTACGTAAACAATCTAGCTTGCGATGATTTGCACCAAGAGAAACTTGGGAACAAACAATACACTACCAAAACTATGGGCATTTAATAAAGGCCTATATAAGTCATGAAAATCGTCTCTCTCGCTGTGACATTTCATGATCCTCCCCCGGCATAAGCTCTGAGCAGCCCAAGAGCCAAACAGGTTCCTGACAACCAGAGGATTTAGTGGAGGTGCCAGAAGCACCACAGCAAACTCTGTCCTTAATTCAAACACTTTTGTGTTCATGAGAACCTTTTTTACAAACTATTGGCATTTAAAAACAATTTTTTAAGTTTATTTATTTTTGAGAGAGAGAGACCGACAGAGAGAGAGGAGAGAGACAGAGACAGAGACAGAGAGAGAGGAGAGAGAGAGACAGAGAGAGAGAGACAGAGAATCCCAAGCAGACGCTACACTGTCAGCACGGAGCCCCATGCATGGCTCAAACTCATGAACCGTGAGATCATGACCTGAACTGAATCCAAGAGTCAGACGCTTAACCCACAAAGCCACCCAGGTGCCCCAGGGTGGCTTTTTGAAGGATGCCATTTACCAAGGCTACTGACCTAAACACTTATTGCATGAAGGAATGTGTCCTTATAACTATTATTAAGGTTATACAAAGGCTACGATTATATAGATCCTACAAGCAAATTGGGTAAAACAAAGGTAAAAACATTCTAAAATGTTAGGCTATTCCTGAGTGGTTTTCCTTAATGAATAGGGATAAACCAATGGGGAGATGTGTGTAATATTGCTCATACCTATATAGTCAAGGTGTGGGAATAGTCAACAGGGCAGTTTCCATGTCAGGTTCTGAAATCAGTGGCTCAAGAATACATTTCTCAATTGCAATTGATTATTACCCAATCTCAAGCCTTCCCAAATTTTATTTTTAAAATGAAGCCTCTGGATTCAGGTCTTTCTGTTCTTTTTTTCTGTGGAGGAACAGTTGACTGCACTTGCCTTCCTCCCCTTCCTCACCTCCTTTTCTCTGCTCTAAGCCTTCTGGTCAGGCATTCACAACCCTGCATCATTGAAACCATTCTTTTCAAGGTCAGAAATCATACTCAGTTTTGAGCAGCATTTTCCTTACCACCATCTCCTATTTGAAATGTTTGCCTCCCAGTACTGTGATGTGCTCCTTTTATCTCCTTGAATGCTCTTTCTCCATCATATTTTTTGGCCCTACGTCATCCAACAGTCATGATAGGGAAGCCTGAACTCAGCCTCTACCCTTCTTCTGCTCTGCAGCATGCTCTTTCCAACCTCATCCAGTCCTGTGGCTTTTGTATTCCAACTCTACACTACTGAGTCTCAAATCTTATCTCTTCTCCCTCCTTTTCTCCTAAGCTTAAACTCTGGCTAAGCATCCATGGACATTTCCACTGGGTGTCCTAACAAGCCTGAGAGCGGAGATGCCATGAGGCCAATCACTGCTGCAATGACTCTGTACTGATCTCCCTTCTTCTCGTTGTTCCCCCAAATCCATTTACACGTTGCAGCTAGATCATTTTCGGCTGTGTTGATCTCCCCTTCTTAAAACATTTCCGTGCCATCCCATTGCAATCAATACAGATTCCAAACTCTTTCCTGTGATCAGTTGCCTGGCCCCAATGCCCTCTTTGAGCCCATCTCCATCCACAACCCCTTCTCACAGTCCAGCTGACCAACCTTCCTTTTGATTCACAAATGCACTAAGCGCATTAAAAAGACAGCTTTATTTATTTTACTACTCACAACACTTCTGACACCAGATGTGTGTTTTCTATGCCAAGCAATCTGACACAAACTACCTAGAGTGTGTGCAGACCTCACAAGTTAAGGTTCAGTACCATAAGGCTGCCCCCATTTCAGATTCCAGGAGCAAGTCCAGGTCTCCTGGACTTCTGACTGATGGGGTGTTAATCAGGAGTTCCCACAATGTCTGCTTCAAGATGGATAATTTACTAAAATGTCTTACTGAATTCAGGAAAACATTTTACCATTACTGACTTATTATAAAGGATACAGCTCAGGAACAGCCAAATGGAAAAGATGTGTAGGGCAAGGCATGTGGGGAGGGGGGGTCTCTCTGGGGACAAAACCCGCTCAGCACCATGAAGGGCCACCAACCTGGAAGCTCTCTGAGCCCTTTTGCTTTGGGTTTTTATGGTGGTTTGTGATGTAGGCAAAACTGCTTAGTTCATTGGCCACTGTTGATTGAACTCAACTTCTAGCTCCTGAATCCCCTCCCTGGAGCTCAGGGCTGAAAGTTGCAACCCTGTTATCATACACAATTGGTTCCTCTGGCAACCAGCTGCCATCCTCAAACAGTCACCTCTTTAACATAAATGCAGGTATGGTTAAAAGGGAACCATTTTGAATAATAACAGATACCCCTCTGACCCCATCACTGAGGAAATTCTAAGGGTTTTAAGAGCTCTGTGCCAGCGACTGAGGACAAAGACCAGGTATATATTTGTTATTATATCACAATTCCACACTCTTTTCCCTCTTCCTTTGTAGCATCTCTGGGACTTTGCACTTGTTCTTTCTTTTGGAAACTCTTCCCTCTAGTTGTTGCATGCTTGACTGGTCAGAAATACCAAGCCTGGACAATTCATCAAAGCAGTCTGAGTCCCCTCTGTGATGCTGCTCTTTTTTATTTATTCAAAACATTCAATACCAGAAATAAGCTATGCATTAATGTTCATATAATCTCATATTAATTGCATTTTGTTAATTATATGATATTAATTCTATTGCTTATACATGATTATTATCATCTTCCACTCCCCCCCACAGACAAAATACAAGCTCTACTAGATCACAGAATATATCAGTTTCCTCATGCTGCAGTAACAAAACATCACCAACTGAGTGGCTTAAAACAGAGATTCATTCTTTCCGAGTTCTGGAGATTAGAATTCTGAAATCAAGGTGTCAACAAGGCCGTGCTCCCTCTGCGGCTCCCAGGAAGAATCCTTCCTTGTCCCTCCCACTTCTGCTGGTGGCTGGTGAGCCTTGCGACTAGCGTCCCTACGCCAGTTTCTGCTTGTGTTTCCACAACCACCTTCCCTCTCTGTGTGTTTGTCTCCAAATCTCTCTTTCCTTATAAGCACAGCAGTCATTGGATTTATGTCTCACTCCACTCCAGTTTGACCTCATTTCGACTTGATTACAGCTACAAAACTCCATTTCCAAACAAGGTCCCATTCACAGGTTCTCAGGGTTAGGACCTAAACATATTTTGGGGAAAGATATAGTTCAACCCATGCACTGCTGTATGTTAAGCACTGTGTCAGGTGCCTAGATCACAGGAATTGCTCAATAAATATTGCTGACTGACAGACTGATGGGTTGCCTACGACAATTTCTCCCAATCTGTCCACCTATGTCAGTGCTTGTGTGTAAGCAGTGTAGCGTGAGTAAATTCAGAGATCTTAACGATGTGTAGTGGAGATGCTCTGAATGCATAAATCTACACCCTGCAATGTGGCTTATATACCGTACACTGTTTCCAGTTGCTGTTACTCTTAGTTTTGGTCATGGACCCTTTTCTGCCAGGCTATAACTCCCCCGTTACTCCACAGTTTTTTCTGCTCTTCAGGCCCCCAGAGTAGATTCTGTCTGGATCTCAATGATACACAGCTAGATTCCTGATTAAAACAAACATCAAACTAAATTACTATGAATGAAGTCACTTCCCTTATCACCCGGAATGTTGTTTGTTTTCCTCATTTCTGTGCCGAGACTCTCTTTTCCTACACATTTTACACAGGTGTCATTTCAAATTGTGGCCTCTGCTTTATTCGTTTTCTTCTTGTTCCCCGCCCCCCTCAGCCTTCTCAGCATTACCTAGGCTCTAGCTGCAGCTTATTTTGCTAATGCAGACAGACACACAGCTCCCCTGCCCCCGGGCACCCCCTCAGGAATTCACAGTGCATGCTTCAATGTTAAATTGACCCCTCAGCTTGCATTGCAGCATTTAAAAAGTATCTTAGTGGCTATTCGGAAAAAAAAAATCTAAATGAAAAACCTGACAGTGTTTGTATTCTAAAAGTGAGATCGTGGTTGATTTCAACTCTTTCCTTCACAAATCACTTAAAATATTTGGTTCCCTGAGGAAGTTCTTACAGCAATTATGTTTCTACCATCTGGTTGCACCTGCATAATGTCCAGTCTCTGAGCGGCCACGTCAACGTACCTGCTTGGACCACGTTACATAAATGAAGATAACTTACTGATAATTAACTCTGTCCCATCCGATTTGTTAGGTGACTTGATAGTGCTTAATGGAATCTGTCAACAACACTCTGATGTTGCACTATTATCCCCATTTAGCAGAATATTCAAAGGGAATTTTGAAATATTATGTAATTTTAACAAATATCACACATCCAGGAAGCCACGGAGCCAGGATTTTGACCAAGCTCTGTCAGTCCGCCAAGTCCACTTATTTCCACTTGCCTTGCCCTCTTTGTTCAGAAGTAAGTTTAAGGAAGTGTAGTATTCACAGTGACTCTAAATAATGTGTGTATAATGTGTCCAGTGAATATTTAATAGATGGATGTAATTGTATTCACTCTGATATAAAGAGATGATAAATATTCTGAAATCATCAGATCACCATTCATTCCTCTGTTCAAGAGTTCATTGATGCTTTCAGCCACAAGGGATTAGAACCTGTCATTTTGCCCATCTTGTCTTCTGTATGTGAACTTCTAGGCTGAGCCAAACTGCGGTCTCTGTTGCTCCCATGGTCACGTCACGCACTGCCCCTTTGCTACTCTGCTGCCCCTTACTAAATGCTTCTGCCCCAAGATTTAGCAGATCCCTAATTTTCATGTCACACTGACAAGAATTAGCACTCCAAAGCTCTGCCTTTTAAATTACCTGAGCCTCCAAGGATACGTCTTCTCAAATCTCTGAAATCTCACCACATTTTTTGTGTGATCTGCCTATCTGGGACTTAAAAAGTGTTTTTTTTTTTCTCATTTGGTTATACATTTCTTTAAAAATATAGGAGCATATTACTGTTAACAATAGTGGGACGTCATTAATTTGTTGGTATCTCAGGGGCCTAACACTTAAAGGATGCTGAGTTTAGGACCTTGGACAGTGGTGAGCACAAGCAGCAGGAGAAGGCCAGCAAAGCTGTTATTAATTTCTTTCTTTCTCTCTTTCTCTCTCTCTTTTTCCCCTTCATCCAGGACAGACTATGCCATCTTTGTGTCTTCAGTGGCCCAGCATGCTGCCTCGAAAGTAGCAAGTGGTCAATAATCTTCATTGAATTTAACTCAATTAAAGATAATTCTGTGGAAAAGGTGAGTTTCCAGAGCTGTTTGAATAATACAAAAGATTTGATGGACTCTTAGAAAAAGAAAGACATTCTGAGCACATTACTCCTTTCTAGTGTGTTTTAAAAAGAAATGAAAAGGGCGGGCAGAGGGTGGGAGAACAAGGTAGAAGTAAGCGCCTGGGTGCAAAACCAAATAACATAAATTTTCAATTGCCATTTGGAGAATTATGGAAGCTCCCCCTTTCTGCAATAATTCAGTCACATCATTTCAATTTTGCCTTTAGAACAATCTTGCTGGATGCTTAAATTTATGTTTTCATCTTAAGGAATTTCAGATGGAAATATTGTATCCGATGAGCTAAGAGATAAAATTCAAGAATACATCTTTAAGAGAATATATTATCTTATTCACATAAGTAGAAATCACAGTTCTTTCGATAACATCTATCTTATGACATAAAAATGCAGAAAAAAATCAAACTTAAGGTTTCTAGTTTTACACCTATTTTTTTTTAAAAAAACAAAACCAGACTGATAATTGCTCTGCTAGGTTATGTAGTAAAAGAGAAAAGCAATTATTTTCAAAGGGCATTTGTTTTTCAAAGAAATCACCAGGAAACAAACACCAGTACAGGTATAATTTTATTGGGATTGGAAATATAGTCAGAATATAGCTGCTCAAATGCAGTTTAAGGAAGTTTGAATAGGAATAGCAAGCAAAACAAGATCAGGCAAAAACGTTAAACATGCCTTGTCTGGAACATGAAATTTGGGAAATAGATATAGGCACACTGTAAGTTATACTAAAATTATAGGATGTTAGAATTGTAAAGGACCCCAGAGACAAGGACACTGGTCCATTTGTGGAAACAACTGGCCAGCCCCAGTTCTGCCAAAAAGAACTAAAGGAAAGGAGCTCAGAATATTTGTAGTTGGAATTCAAAACCACCAATTTAAGTTTTCGTAATATCTAATAATGAATGCAGAAAGATAATAATCTACTTGTTTTATGGTTTTCCCCCCTCTCCTTTGCAAAACAAGCAGATTAAGTCAAACCATCTCTATTATAGTGTGAACTTCTTGATGTCAGAGGCTGCATATTATCTCTTTCTACATCTTTACTCCTTGACATAAGGTTCAAGGCATATCAAGGGTAGTTGGATCTGGTATGACTGCTTGCCATGCTAATTATCTTAATAACCTGGTACATATATTAGCAGACTATTACTGTTATAGTTAGATTGGGTCTCCCAAAAAGATATGCTTAAATTCTAACTCCCAGTACTTCAGGTCATGGATTTATTTGAAAATAGAGTTGGTGCAGCTATAATTAGTGAAGATGACGTCCCACTGGAGTCAAGTGGGCCCTCAATTCTACATGTCTAGTGTCCTTATAAGAAGAGAGCCACAGAAGGAAGATGTGAAAACACAGACACGTGGGGAGAATGCCATGAAGAAATGGAGACAAAGATTAGAGTGATGCGTCTATAAGCCAAGGAATGTCATGGGCCCTTTAAGCTAAGAGAGGTAAGAAAGGATTCTCCTCTACAGGCTTTGGAGGCAGCAGAGCCTTACCGATCTCTTGATTTCAGATTTCCAGCCTCTAAAAGACGAGAGACAAATCTCTGTTGTTTTAAGCTCCCTAAGTTGTAGTACTTTCTACAGCAGCCTTAGGAGGCTAACACACAAACTTCATCCTCACGACAGCCTACATGTTCTAGGGGCCTCTCATTTTATCATGTAAGGATAAGGAAACTCAGTCTCTAAGGCAAAGGGTAACACGTTCACGGTTACACTGGTAAAGCCACAGTGGGACGTCATAAGCAGTTTGGCTCCAGAAGCCATAAATATTAAAAAAGTTTGCTGGTTGAGTGAATGAGTGCCTGGATGTATAGTATTGCTCTATAGTGCATGGGCATAGGCAAAATCATTTCTTCTCAATACATTGTTCTGATCATATTTTAAATTAAACAACAGGGGCACCTGGGTGGCTCAGTTGGTTAAACGTTGGACTTCAGTTCAGGTCATGATCTTTTGGTTCCTGGGTCCGAGTCCCGTATTGAGCTCTGTGCAAGACAGCTCAGAGCCTGGAGCTTGCTTCAGATTCTATGTCTCCTCCCTCTCTCTCTGCTCCTTCCCCACTCACACTCTGTCTCTCTCTAAAAAATAAATAAAAACATTAGAAAATTAAAAAAAAACTAAAAATAAAGAAAACAAAACCTCTTGTAATGGGTTTTATGACCAGTGTACCTTGCTCCCCACTTCCTACCCATTAACTGCTAATCGGATGATTAGTTCTCATTCAATTCTAATATGGTGTCATGTATCTAATTCTTTTTTCAAAACTTTATGTGTGGAAACCAAGAAAATGGTAATTTCAGAGCTTTGAGAAGCTGTGACACCTATAAAAGGGGCTGTTTATTTTTTCCTAAAAAAAAACTAAATAAAAAACTAAAAAACAACTTGTTGCAATTGAGTGGCTAAGTTTCCTTTTCAAAAATAGTGGTGCCTCAGTGGCTCAGTTGGTTAAGTCTCCTACTCTCTCAGGTCATGATTTTGGTGTTTGTGAGTTCAAGCCCCACATTGCGCTCTATGCTGACAGGGCAGAGACTGCTTGGGATTCTCTGTCTCCCTCTCTCTCTGTCCCTCTGCTAGTTGTGCTGTCTCTGTCTCTCTCAAAATAAGTAAACTTAAAAAAAAGAAACAAATAAATGTCAGTGAGTGTCAGTGGGTGTTAGCAAGTCTCTCTCTCCTTGGTCAAAGTGTCTGTTCATGAGCATCCCAGTTTGGGAAATGCTGACAACCACTTTGCCAGGAATTCTTCTGCCCCACACTCTAAATAAGAAATTTGCCAATATTTTTGAAGTTATAGGACTTTTTCTGTGCTAGCACTCCCTGTAGATCCAGGGTGATGGTCTGCATGGCAGGAAAACCAGTTTCTAGTGGTGATCCTCAGGTTAAGGCAGAAGGGAGGAAAGCAGCAATGAAATACCTCCTACTGGTGACATGGCTCTCTGTCCTTGCCCAGCGTGGCAGAGAGAGGCTCTGAGGAGCGGGCCTAGTGTTCTACGAGCAGCTGGGGGCATGACCAGGAGAACTTCTGGTGTCATTTTAAAACATCGAATGACCATTGCAGTAGCACTTAGTCTCTATTGCTCATATTTAAACATTTTCAAACCTAACCACTGTTGAGGCCACAGGAGTCTTAAGCCTTCAAATGAATCATTTTTCCCTGTACAGAGGAAAGGCCTCATACAGAAAGGTTGAAAGAGAAAGTTAAGCTCCATTTTACAAAGGTCAAGCCACTTAAAGCTTTGTCAGGTGCAGGTGGGCCCTGGACCCCCCTTTCGGGGGCCTAGCAGGCATGATGTCTTCCGAGGAGAGTGAAGTCAACAGGCTCCTGAGTTTTATGCAAGGGGAGGCTCGTTTGCTCCTTTCTGCAGGCATGAAGGCTGCTGACAATGGCTTATGTGTAAATACAGGCAGTGAGGTCAGNGTGCTGTCTCTGTCTCTCTCAAAATAAGTAAACTTAAAAAAAAGAAACAAATAAATGTCAGTGAGTGTCAGTGGGTGTTAGCAAGTCTCTCTCTCCTTGGTCAAAGTGTCTGTTCATGAGCATCCCAGTTTGGGAAATGCTGACAACCACTTTGCCAGGAATTCTTCTGCCCCACACTCTAAATAAGAAATTTGCCAATATTTTTGAAATTATAGGACTTTTTCTGTGCTAGCACTCCCTGTAGATCCAGGGTGATGGTCTGCATGGCAGGAAAACCAGTTTCTAGTGGTGATCCTCAGGTTAAGGCAGAAGGGAGGAAAGCAGCAATGAAATACCTCCTACTGGTGACATGGCTCTCTGTCCTTGCCCAGCGTGGCAGAGAGAGGCTCTGAGGAGCGGGCCTAGTGTTCTACGAGCAGCTGGGGGCATGACCAGGAGAACTTCTGGTGTCATTTTAAAACATCGAATGACCATTGCAGTAGCACTTAGTCTCTATTGCTCATATTTAAACATTTTCAAACCTAACCACTGTTGAGGCCACAGGAGTCTTAAGCCTTCAAATGAATCATTTTTCCCTGTACAGAGGAAAGGCCTCATACAGAAAGGTTGAAAGAGAAAGTTAAGCTCCATTTTACAAAGGTCAAGCCACTTAAAGCTTTGTCAGGTGCAGGTGGGCCCTGGACCCCCCTTTCGGGGGCCTAGCAGGCATGATGTCTTCCGAGGAGAGTGAAGTCAACAGGCTCCTGAGTTTTATGCAAGGGGAGGCTCGTTTGCTCCTTTCTGCAGGCATGAAGACTGCTGACAATGGCTTATGTGTAAATACAGACAGTGAGGTCATCAGACGGGTGCATTAGAGAAAGTATCAGCTGAAGCAGAAATCAGCAGCATTCTGCAGATACTGAATAACAATGCTATTATTCCACAGGTATGGCAGCGTCGTTTTAAAACGTGGTGGCCAGCTGGGGACCTTTGGCAACTCTATTGACTTCACTGGGCCTCTTTTTTCTCATCATATGTAATGAAGAAGTGGTACTTCGATCCCTGACCTCTTTGATTCTATGAAACTGTCACAGAATTGAAGGCCACACTGCAGAGAGGGAGACGCCAGTCACTGGAGCCAACTGTGTCATCATGGAATTTCACCTCACTGGTTAACTCAATGATATGGAAAACATTACTGAAACTCTGAATTCTGGTGAGTCTTCAGTTGTAACAGAAAGATATTTATATTGACCTGTGGATCTGTACAAAAATTAACATAATGAACATAAAGCAATCAACTTCTACCTGTTGATAAATGGTAATTTTTATTACATTCTCTTTTTCTGACTAACCATTCCCTCGAGACCCAAGGAAATGATCCACGCAGAAGAACCAGTTTCTGAGTTATGGCAGAAAATTTTAGAAATTCTGAAGTACAGTTTTGACCACCTTTTAATATAATGCCCATTGACTCCTAGTTTCCAAAAACAAGTGGCTGTTGAGAGAACACCTATGTAAGGGAATGAATGAATGAATGAATGAATACTAACTATGCACAATGCCCTTCAGGAACCCAACTTGTCCGTGGCTGATCATTCACACAAACCTTCCCAGTAGCCACCGTGCTCTAATCACATGAATATAACTGAATTATTCAATAAAATATCTTGTAAAAAATTAAGTTGTTCTTTCAACAAGGAACATTTTATATTTAGATATTCTACTAACATATTCCATCTAATGTATCCTTCATAAGAAGCCTATGATATAAAAAAATATTATCCCATTATACAGCTGAGCCAAGTGAGACTTAGGGTAATTAAATTTTTTTCTAACACCATACAGGTAAGAGCTAGAAAAACCAGAATTTAAATCTTGAGATGCCTGAAGATTCCAATGCTACTGTTATTGATCACTACATTATATTGCCTAAAGTTGAATCTCGAGGTGCTCACCTACTAGTATGAGAATAAAGACAAGTACACATATAACTATATATAAGAAGAAAAATAACCTAAGAACCCTGAAAGTTAAAAGGAGAGATGGTTCTTCCAGGGACCAGGTGGATTGCTTTATATGTTTGCTGATCTTCGGGTTTGCCTGGAGGGACAGGCAGATTTTTGGCAGGGAAAAAGAGAAGAGGAGACAATTTTAGGCAAATTAGATGTAAGAAATGACACGAATAATGTTGTTTATTTACAAAATATCCACAGGAGCACAGGTATTATATGGGGGTAGCTGTTGAGAGGCTGGAGAGGGAATTTATGAAGGCTTAAATCCCAGTTTGAGGAATTTCGATTTCATTGGAAATACAGTAACGTGCCACTGGGGGTATTTGACCCAGTAGGTGATGTTCTTAGAGCTTGTTCAAGAGGACGTATCTGTCTAGGATGCAAAGGATAGAGGGAGACAGGAGACACTGGCAATGAGGGGCCAAGTTAAGGAGCAGTTTCAGTAATTCTAATGAGAGAAAAGAGAAAACAAAACAAAATATTTGTTACGCACCATTAGGGAAAGAATCACATTAGATGTTATACCCACATCTCATTTTGAGTTCTAATAATAATAATCTAATGAGGATATATTGCCTCAGTGTTACAGGTGAGGGGACTGAGTCTTGGGGATGGAATGGTCAGGTGGTCAAGAACAAAGGCAGCGTTAGGTATTGGGCTCTCTGACTCTAAAGACCACTCAGTTAAGTAAGATTCTTGGTTGCCAGGAAGGACTGGGCCACAGCGGAGCATTTGGACCTCTAAAGCCAATGGCTTGGAGACTACAAGGTGGTTTGTGCCTCTCTCTATACATTGGAGTTATTTCCGCCCAAAAAGATCCACTTTCTCAGGTACCTGCAACTCCCAAATTCTACTACTTTGTGACCCATTAGATACAGACCTGCCAGATAACATCGCTCCAAAAATCTTGTGGTTGAAAAAATAATTATCCAACTTAGATGCACTATTTGTCTCTAAATCAAGGAACTCTAGGCAAAAGAGCATGGTCTGATAGGAGCAGAAGAGTTTGGTCAGGCTCACCTCTGTGGTTGGAGGGCATGGTCACATCAAATTAATATGGAATCCCCCTCAATAAATACATAGATGGATAGAAAACCTACTTCTACTTAAAAAAAAAAGAGGGGATACCAGATCATCTCATTGGTAACCATTATATGCATTGTCTTTCCATTAAGAAATCATTTAGGACTGAACTTTGATGAGTTGAATCACAGAAGTACCAGTGAATCGAACTGAAGAAGGCTGATGCAGTGGCCAGTAAAGTCTGTGCCACTGACCTACCATAAACATCTCTTAAGGGCCTGTCTTTATAAAAGGTCTTGTCTAGGTAAGCTCTACTGATACTAAAATGGGCATCCCCACTGTTTTTATCTTGAAATGTCATGATGTTATCTTATATAAGCAACAGATCTAAAACTAGTGAAAGTTTTTAATATGATGATGATAGACTATCCATAAGAAATAATGGCGACATTGCATCTTTTCTGTTAGAGATGAGGATTTTCCTAGATGCTTTGACAGAAAGCAATATACTTTTCCCTTTTGTTCCCAAATTGAGTAGTTCTCTTTAGCCATGACGGATATATTCCAAGACCCCCAGTGGATTCCTGACACTGCAGATAGCAACAAACCTGACATTGTTTTTTCCCTATACTTATAACTTAAGCACAGTAAGAAATAATGATATACTAAAACAAAAGTTATGTGAATATGACCTGTCTCTCTCTTGAAATAACTTATTGTCTGTACTCACCCTTCTTCATGTGATGATGTGAGATAATAAAATGTCTGTGTGATGCACTGAAGAGAGGTGAATTACGTAGGAATGGTGATGTAGTGATAGGTTGCTATTGACTTTCTGACCATAAATCAGGAGGGTCATTTGCTTTCTAACCACGGTTGACTGCAGGTAACTGAGATTGTGGAAAATAAAACCATGGAGAAGGTGTGTGTGTGGGGCAGCTACTGGATATGTTATTCTTTGAGGAAAAGTTTATAAGGGATGATACAATCAAAATACCAAAACCTATTTATCAAGATGAAATGTGTTACCCAGGCAACCTAGGAATGCATTCAAGATCCATTTTGTTGAGAAGTTAAAACATTTAATATTCAGAGTATTTAAAGATGGTTCCATCATGTCTAGTGAATACCTTCATAATTATCATATTATGTTATATATTATAACATAATTATATGTTTACTGAGTTTTACAGTGTTGTATTTTCACATATATCATCCTTTCTGAGATTCACAACAACTTTAAAAAATATTCACTTATTTTGAGAGAGAGAGAGAGAGCAGGAGAGGGGCAGCGAGAAAAAGAGACAGAATTCCAAGCAGGCTCCTCACTGTTAGTGTGGAGCTCCAACATGGGGCTCAAACTCAAGAACCATGAGATCACGACCTTAGCTGAAGTCAAGAGTCAGTCGCTCAACCAACTAAGCCACCCAGATGCCCCTCACAGCAACTTTCTGAGGCAGCTAGAGAGGACACTGCAGTTCACATCTTGGAGATGATGAAACTGAGGATCAGATGAACTGATTTTCCGATTCTCCGAGAGTACCAAGCTTGATGCTTGCAAAAATCAGAACTCTTTTCACAATCAGGAAGGAAAGGAATGTGTTAAAGGACACAGTACTTCATGGAATCTCTGAAGTGTCTAAGGACCCAGTATTGATGGCTAAATAGCCAAAATGTTGCCCAAATTACACCACAGAACTACTCCAGTGACAACGATGGCACGGTTATTACTTAGGGGCACAAATAGAACCTCCCATGCCAGTGACATGGATCAGACCCCTGCGGGCCTCATCAGTGTTGCTTTGGGCTGCTGAGTGTCTTCAACATCACCTGCACCAGTAAAGATTTCTGGGTTTGCAATGGACTGGATGTTCACATTATCCTCAAATTCATATGCTCAAAATTTAATCCCTAAGGTGGTGTATTAGGAGTTGGGGCTTTTGGAGGTGATGAGGTCAAGAGAGTGGGTCCCCATGAATGAGATTGGTGTCCTATGAAAGAGACCTCAGAGAAGTCCCTCACCTTTTAGCCACATGAGGATATAGTGAGAAGATAGCGTCTATGAACCAGGGAGTGGGCTCTTACTGAACACTAATTGTTGGCGCCTTGGCCTTGGCCTTCCAGAACTGTGAGAAATAAATTTCTTTTGTTTGCCAGCCACCTAGTTGATGGCATTCTGTGACAGCAGCCGGAACAGATTAAGCCAGTGCCTCACCTGCTTCTGCAAATCAGACCCCCTCTGAATCAGTGTCCTGTATGGATGTTTGAGTAATAGAAACCAGGTCACTCTGCTCCAAGGGTGACCAACTGTCCTAGTTTGCTCAGGACTATACTCATTTTGGGACTCAAAGTCTGGCATTCTGGGAAGCTCCTCAGTTCAGGGCAAACTGGGATGGTTGGCTGCCTTACTGTACCTTAGCTACCAGGGAGGCTGAGAAAGCAAGTTTACTGCCCCTACAGCAAAGAATTCCTTAAAACATGCCAGGAGCATGCAACCTTAGCAGGTCACCAATAAACAATAAAAAAAAATGCCATTATCCAGCTATGATAAGTTACTAATTCTAAATTACTAATAGGAGCTTAAAGTATTAGAAAAAAATCATTATATATTTAGTGGGCATCTATTTTTTAGCTCTGGTCAATATAGATGCTATCCACCTAATCTCATTGATTTGTTCATGGAAGGTCACAAGTCTCAAGCCAGGGTGATCAGTCAGGTGTTCTCCGTGACTGGACTGGTACACAGAGCAGGGCTATCTGGGTCTCTCTCTTTGCCTCCAACAAGGAGGGAAGCAGGAACTTCTTAACATGGGAACAGAGTGAACTCATTCTATGGAGAGGAACAAGGTCAAGGGCAGAGAGGAAGCAAGTGATTGAGACAACAAGAGAGCCGGAGAGAGAGGGAGAGCAGAGAATGTCCTGTGAGTCCCTGAGAGCACTTTACCTTCTGGCATATCATGCTGAGAACTCTACTAAAGTCTCTTTTTGTTTAAGTCCATGTGGCTTTGCTTTAGGATTTTTATCCTTCTAAGGTCTAACGCTTGTACAGGGGGTAAGGCTAGTTGAAGATACATGTTGCCTGAATGTGTAGCTCTGGGAAAATAATTGCTATAGTTCTGATTTTCTAAGAAGCAGGTTCACAGTACACAAAATTAACACTTGTTTTAAAATGTGCATATGTGTGGATTTATTATTCCTAGAATTAAGTTATTCCTAATTAAATTGTCTTATCACCAGCCTGTTACATATTCTATTCCATAAACACCTACATTTGCTTATTTCTTTGTATCTCATAAAGTATCAAATCCTATTCTTAATTGCCTGCATCATGTATGCCAGCACTTGTGTTAGATTATCTGAACAGGGATAACTTCTCTTTATTTTCTTTTCAGTTTTATTTACTTAAGTAATCTCTACAACCCATGTGGGGCTTGAATGCAGAACCTCGAGATCAAGAGTTGCATGCTCTTCTGATTAAGCCAGCCAGGCGCCCATGAACAGGGATAACTTCTATGATTAACGTTTGTTTCTTACCTTGGGTCCAAAATACCGATAATCTAATTAATGCCTCTCTTTTTCAGTTCAAATCTCTAAGCCTTTATCTTTGGGGTCTTTGTTGGACTTGCATGTAAGATACAAGTATTTGCTTTTCCTCTTTTTAAAAAAAATTTTCAAATGTTTTTATTTATTTGTATGTGTGTGTGTGTGGGTGTGTGTGAGAGAGAGAGAGAGAGAGAGATTGAGAGCGCACGAGCAGGGGAGGTGCAGAAAGCGAGGGAGACACAGAATCCGAAGCAGGGTCCAGGCTCTGAGCTCCTAGCTGTCAGCACAGAGCCTGACACGGGGCTCGAACCCACGAACCGTGAGATCATGACCTGAGCTGAAGTCGGACGCTTAACCGACTGAGCCACCCAGGCGCCCCATGTGCTTTTCCTGAGCTGACACAGTGCTTTGTTTTTAAGCACTGGAAAGTAAAACAAGAAAATAGAGTAAATTTGTTTAGCAGACACCTGTAACCTCTACATCACTTAATGATTTTAGAAGTCTTACAGTAAGATTTCTATGCATAATCTGCAGGGTACATAAGGCACCAGCAAATAGTCAGGCATGGATTTTGTGAGGAATAATAATCTTATTCAAGGGTCTGCCCAGGACAAGAGGTTTATCACCAGTGTTCAGTTGCAAATACCCCGAACCCCAAACGAGCCACAGTGAGCTAAAGGTGTGCTAAGGCATTCGTTCCTCTGGGTTGGTCAATCCAGCATCCAGTAAATCCCTTTCCTAACCTAGGTCTCAAGCCCTCTAATGACTACTCTTGATTCAAGTCACTGATTAGCAGACAAAAGAGGAGGAATCACGTGATGAGGAGCTCAAGACCTAGTTTACTCCCCTGAAAAGCAAAGGAGCACCCTTCTCAGCTTATGCACTATTCCTACGATTTGTAGATAAAGTTTAGGGTCAATTTACAGCTGTCATGACTATAAAGCACTTACAGTATATTAAAGCCCCAGGATCAGCAGCACACTTTTTCTTTTTAGGAGGCTTACCTGAACATGAATTTGATAAATAATATATTATATCAGTGCTCTAACCAACAATTCTTTTTATTTTGTAAAAAATACATTTGAATCTTTAGAGTAGTTTTAGGTTTATAGCAAAATTGAGCAGAAGGTATAGAGATTTCGCACATATCCTGTACCCCTACACATGCATAGCCTGCTCCATCATCACCACTGCCTGCCTGCGCAGTACATCTCTTACGTTTGATGAACCTGCATTGATGCGTCACCATCGCCCAGTGTCTGCAGTTTGCATTAGTGTTCATTCTCGGTGTTTTATGTCCTATGGGTTTGGACAAATGTATAATGACACGTATCCGCCATTGTAGTATCATACAGAATAGTTTCACTCTAAAAATCCTCTGTGTTTCATCTTTTCATCCCTCCATTCCTCTTAACTCGGGGCAACCACTGATCCTTTTAGTACTTTCATAGTTTTAGCCTTTCCAGGATGTGTGCAGATAAGATGCTTTATGAGACGTAGATGTAAACATGCCTCATGCGGTGTTCTCAGAATTCAGACACTCAAAGGGGACATAATGTGATGGCACACAGGAATGAAGAAAATTTTAGATCTCCTATTTCCTTTTTTTTTAATGCTTGTATTATTTGTTTCTGAGAGAGAGGGAGACACAGAGTCCAAAGCAGGCTCCAGGCTCCAAGGTGTCAGCATAGAGCCCACTGGGGGGTCGAACTCACCAACCCTGAGATCATGACCTGAGCCGAAGTCGGGCGCTTAACCTTAAGACTGAGCCACCCAGGTGCCCCAGATCTTCTATTTTCTATTTACTCTTATTCTGTTTTCAAACCCAAAATACAAAAAGAAGACAGGCATTACTAGTATATAACATATGTCTCTACTTTGGCCTTCTTCCATGCTACAAGGGGAGGCTCTCCTGCTACCTGGGCTGGACACACCGTGGGAGCTCCTCCGTAGGGGTGCAGTCGGTGCCCTCACTCATTCCTTCTGGACGACCAATGCCTTGTGTCTCAGTTAGCTATAGGCTGACAGTAGATTTACAGATTATTTTATCTAGCTTTAGCGAAAGAAGCCCTCACAAAAGAAAATGCTTTCAAATGCCAGGAGAGGGTTTCCTGGGTGGCTCAGTCAGTTAGGCATTCCACTTTGGCTCGGGTCATGACCTCACAGTTGGGTTCGGGCCCTGCATTGGGCTCGGTGCTGAAAGCTCAGAGCCTGGAGCCTACTTCAGATTCTGTGTCTCCCTCTCTCTCTGCCCCTCCCCAGCTTGTACTCTGTCTCTCTCTGTCTCTCAAAAATAAATAAAAATGTTTTAAAAAATGCCAAGAGAATTACAACAAAATGTGAGTAATTAAGCATCAGCAACCAAGGAACAATGGCAAAAACAATGCTTCTCCCATTCTCTGCATAAGCTGTTTGTCACTCACGTTGCAATATAACAATGATAATCTAAACAGACAAGCAACAGGCCTCAGACTTTCTAACTTAACAAAAAAGACTATTTGATATTGGGCTATAGTTCTACTTTAGTTGGGGCTACAGCCTGCCTACGTGTATATTATGTTGTGAGGTATTAGCTAAAGATAACATGTAGCTGTCATGATTAGCAAGATACAAAACAACCAATCCTAAACAACATGTTTAATTATATAAATGTGTGTGTGTCATAGTGAAAGCAAAAGGGCTTATTATGCCATCAAAAACGTTGTAAATACATATTTAAAGTCCTGTTTATTTCACTTTTTTAATTTCTATATTTGAAAAATGGTACATCGTATATTAAATAAATTTAATAAAAATAGACTTTATACTTTTTACTGAAAGTATGCATGAAGAAAATGTCTGCAAACAAATGTCTTTCATCAACTAAGAAAGAAAACCTTGCCCCCAGTTATGAAATTCATCACTTGGATTAGTATACATGATTAAACTTTGTATTATGTTTTATTTCAAATGAAGTAATTTTTTCTTAAGCCATATCTTTTGTTTGCTCTTTGGTCTAAACAAACAAATTATTTTAAAAATTCTAATAAAAGAAATATAGGGGGTCATCTGGGTGGCTCAGTCAGTTAAGCATCCAACTTTTGGGTTTGGCTCAGGTCAAGATCTCATGAATCGTGGGTTCAAGCACCACATTGGGCTCTGTGCTGACAGAGCAGGGCCTGCTTGGGGTTCTCTCTCTCTCTCTTTCTCTCTCTGCCGCTTCCCTGCTCTCTCTCTGTCTTTCTTTCAAAATAAATAAATAAAGTTAAAAAAAAGAAATAGGAAAATATTTTCCTTCCCAAACTGAGGCCTGGGATAAAAAACTGAGAAACATTTAAGGAGCAGTTTTCTAAATGATTTTTCTGTCTGTAGTCTTCTTCTTCTATTTAGTTTTCTGTGTATTTGCATGTGATTGTGCTTTTGTGAAATTTCAAACAAATATAAGTAACCAAGAGTTTTAGCATTACAGAAAATGCAACACACACACACACACACACACACACACAGAAGCTAAGTAAAAACTCTGAATTCTAAATTTGAATTGAAAATATCAGTATGACTTCATAATAGATTTTCTTTTTCAAAAATATTTGTGCTTTCTAATTTGGCCCACTGAAAAGGCCCAGAAACAGCGACAAGCCCATGAACAAACATACTGTTTCTCCAAAAAAGACATACAGATGGCCAACAGATACATGAAAAGATGCTCAACATCACTGATTATCAGGGAAATGCTAATCAAGCCTACAGTGAGATAGCACCTCACACCTGTCAGAATGGCTAAAATCAACAACACAAGAAACAGCAAATGTTGATGAGTTTGTGGAGAAAAAGGAATCCTGGTGCGCTATTGGTGGGTATGTAGACTGGTGCAGCCACTGTGGAAAATAGTATGGAGATTTCACAAAAAGTTAAAAAATAAAACTATCCTGCAATCCAGCAATTGCACTGTTGGGTATTTACAAACGAACAAAAAAGCAACCAACAAAACAACAACAACAACAAAAAACAAAGACACTAATTGAAAAGGATACATGCACCTCTATGTTCATAGCAGCATATTTACAATAACCACATTATAGAAGCAGCCCAAGTGTCCATTATGTGTGTGTGTGTGTATGTGTGTATATATATATATATATACACATTATATATATACACATTATATATATGGAATATTTTATATATTATATATATATAATGGAACATTATTCCACCATAAACAAAGAATTAAATCTTGCCATTTGCCACAATATGGGTGGAACTAGAGTATATTACGCTAAGTGAAATAAGTCAGAGAAAGACAATCATATGATTTCACTCATATGTGGAATTTAAGAAACAAAACAAATGAGCAAAGGAAAAAAAGAGAGAGAGAAACCAGGAAACAAACTCTTGAGTATAGAGAACAAACTGATGATTGCCAGAGGGGAGATGGATAGGGGATGAATGAAATAGGAAAAAAGAAAAAAGAAACTGACAAGTCCAGCAGCAATGAGCATCCCTATTGCTAAGATGGTAGTCTCCATATTCTCTGGAAAAGTTACTGAGTTTAGATATCATGAAGGAAAAGGACCAGATGAGCCTAGAACATCTTGTTGTGCCAAGAAGTAAAAGAGTTATCATGGACAGAATCAAAAGGATTCCACTGCCAATTGATTGAAACATATCAACAATGTTACTATCCCACACTCACATAGGGTGGACAACAGCTCACAATAATCCCTTTGGGATCTAGAAGATCTTAGAACACCAATTTATTATTTTGAAAACTGGCAAATAAAGGGAAGTAATCAAGAAATAATTTGATCTTACTGCATGTACTGTGTCTCAGAGTATTGAAAAATCATTGATGGAAAATTTTTTTAATAGGCCACCTATTAGAATATTACTGGAAAAGTGCAATCTAGCAATGACCAAAAAGCTAAAAATCCAGCGGAGATTTTTATAATGCATAAAGCTGACAAGTCCTAAATCAACTGATGGATCTTAATGAAAAACAGACACTATGTACCTCTTGATGTGGTTCAATAGGAAATACTTCCTACTGGAAGTTCAATGGGAAATACACCACCGCCTATGGAATGTTCTTTCTGAAGCAAACAAGCTAACCTTAAACAACATCAATCAAATGCAATCAGCAAAATGTAGAATGTTAGAAACTCTGAAGGACAAATATCCCATTTTCTTCTACAAACAAATTTCAAGAAAAAAATAGCAGAAACCACAGATTAAAAACTTGAGAGCGCTATCAAACAAATGCATTCTGGCATGATCAAAAAACCCCAAGCAAACACAAAACCAAACAAAATTATTGGATAGTTGGGGAGTTTTGATCATGGAGTTTGATAATATGGAGAAATAACTGCTATTTTTTATTGTGTTTTATAATAGTAATGTTGACAGTTCAAAAGTCTTAACCTTCTAGCTATACATACTTGAAGCATTCATGGAATAAAAATGCAGAGTGTCTGAGATCTGCCTCAAAATAATCTAGGATTGAAGACAGTGAGTGGAATTTCAGGAGAACCCAGGTTTACTATGTATTGACTATTGTTGAAAGTTGGCAATAGCTTTATGGGAGTTCATTAATCTGTTCTACTTTTTATGTTTACAATTTTCTGTAACTAAAGAACTCAGGCATCTGAACAGGTAGGAATAATAATTTAATGAATAGCTATATACATATCACATAACAATTGAGTTTACAAATATCAGTGAAGATCTCATGGTGTGCAATCACAGAAATACAATTTAGGATTCTTAGTTCTCTTTCTTACTGTCTCCTTTCATTGGGAGATAGATTTTCTTGGTTAGTCTGCTTCTTCGCTGAAAGATTAGACTTCAGTTCTTCAGGCTTTCCATAAAAGTGTGTAAGTCCTGGCCTTTGAACAACAACACACCAAGTCCCCTTGAGGGGTAAATGGATGCTGATTCAGCTTTATCTATTTTTAGACCTTGCAGATTTCCCTTACTTTCTTGCAAGCTGGAGATCTGAGAGAAAGCTTGGTATATTTCATTCACCACATTTAGATATTTTACAAAAGAAAAGTTTGCAGATAATCTAGTATGCAATATTTCTAGAAACAGAAAGCGGTTTCATATTCCATACAGCTTCTAGATGAATCTTCTTGGAACACAGGCCCATATGAAGTTATGTCTTATTATTCAATCATCAACTTGTTTCTAATTTGCTATCAAATAAAAGCCTAAAAAATAATTCAGCCTCACTTTCATGTTCTTCCAGTATATAATTCCCACATTTGTCAAAGATTTTATTTTCCACCCATTTTTGCAGATTTTGTTCATTTCTCATGAGTTCCATTTTCCGGGCTCAGGCTCATCCATCCAGTTGTCTCTCTCTTCATCTCTGCAGGTTCCAATATCACTTCCTTCAAAGGTTATCACCTCTTCTGCCAAACTATCTCCACGTCTCCCACATGATAAAACCTTTTGCTCTTCAGAACTTTCTCCTCCTCAGGAATTCATCTTTTTTTTATGGCAGCAAATCTTTACCTGCATTTTATCTAATCTTATATTTCTTACTGCCTAACATTCTTGGTGTTGGACTTATAATTCATCTTGGCATTCCCTAAGTTACAGATAATGACTTTCATGTCGCAGAATTTAATAATTTTTGAGGGTACGAATAAATATGTTACAAAAAAGAAGGTATTACTTTAACAGCTGTATCTTTGCAAACTAAAAGCTACCTGTGAACTGAGATCACCTGTGTTAATGTAATGTAGATGGGACTGTAGAACATCTAGATAAATATAACTTTGTTGTTTGCTTCAGGAATATTTTCCTGGGTAAGAGAAGATCATGAACCAGTAAATATTTTCAGTGTTTGCTTCAGAAAATGCTTACAGATCACTTTATTGGAGACAATGCCCTTCACCAGGGCAAACAGTTTGCTTGGTCTTGTGTCCACCAATACTAGATTCTATCAGAAATTATGGCCACTCCCAATTTAATTTCTGTGTTGAAAGATCTGCCTTAAAATGACCTGAGACCAGAACCCAAGGTTCAGTAGCTATCCTGCTTCTGAATCCACTCTTCTGAGACACTCCTAAAAGGGCTGATGGTGTTTTCCACACTCCTCAATGAAGGCTGTCTGGTGACATTTAGGGAGTTAGTTCCGCATACTGTATAAATGTTTCAGTATGTTATATGTCATTGCAAAATCAAATAACAGCATATACTAAATTTCTCACAATCCAGGATGAGGTTTTTAAGTTGACATTCATGACGCTGATCTCGGTGCTTGGAAAACAGCAAACAATTTTTTTAAACATACTTTCAATATGATAATATTTAAATAGGATTGCCATTTGCAAAAAAAATTCTTTCACATAAAATTCAGCTTTTTTGTACTCATGGAAAATGCCCATCTTTCTCCTTCCTCACTTCACTTGTTGGAGAACAGTTGATCTGATGGTTTGTTTCTAGTTTGCAGAATCACTGTTAAGTTAGAATATTTACTTTTGTCCATTTCAAGTCTATTTGCAATGGAAATCTGATTGAAGCCATCTTGTGATTTTAAACTTCTTTATGAAACATAAAGCAATGATCACTCTACGCAAATTACAAAAGCAACAAAGCAAGGGCATCATATCAATTAGCTTGTGATTCTTGGTATTCTCTTGGTATGAAAAGGTTTTTGTAAATTTGTAAAGCCCTCTACGAATGTAAAACTACGAATGCAGTTTTTCTAATTCCAGAATGGAGCATGGTGACTGACACTTAGGAGGAATGCAATAATGTTTATTGACAGAATGACAGCTTTTAGTCTACAATTACAGGGCTTTAGAAATGTTTCTGAATAATTTGGCATCAGCTTACATTTTCACTGCAGTAAAATTCCAATATCAGATCCTTCCTCAAGAACAGGTGGTGTCGTAAGTCAAGGAAAGGGAGCAAAGGGATGTGGGATATATGTGACCCCATTTGTGGAAAAGGGGACACTGGGCTGGCAAGACTCCCATAGATTGTGACGTACACCTCTTAGTCTATGTGAATGGTGCCCCAAGGTTGATCAGTGACTGGTGTCACAGAAGCTCACTCGTGCATTTCAGGAATGGGCTGGTGCTTGCCCGTTCACTGTGGAGTGAGTAGCCAAGAAATCTCATTCCGAGCCTGGGTTGGCTCAGAGATTTGCAGGCTTCTGGGGTAACTATGGATGAGGCAGTCTATTCGTTGCATTCATTCCTACCTGGCATGTACGGCCTTAGAGTGTGCAGCACCCTAAGTGGCTGGTGCTCTGGGGTCACCACACTGAAGAGGGGCAGAAAAAAGGTCATCCACACAGATTCTAGTCAGGGACGTGAGGCAACAAAGAGCCAGCAGCCCACGAGGGAACTACAGTGGGAGTAGAGTCACTGTGAGAGAAAGATCTGGTTTTCATGTTAATAACTTCAATTATGAAGAACAAAAGAAAAGAAATAGGAAGTATTGTTTATTGTAAGATTTGTTTTCTCCCAAATGGAGCATTTTTTTTTTTCTGGCTCTCTCTTGTCCTTCTTTTTTTTTTTTTTTTCTCTTTTTTTTTCTTCTTTTGAACTTTTTAAAAAATGTTTTATTTATTTTTGAGAGAGAGAGGCAGCGTGAGCAGGGGAGGGTCAGAGAGAGAGGGAGTCACAGACTCTGAAACAGGCTCCAGGCTCTGAGCTGGCAGTCAGCACAGAGCCCGACGCGGGGCTCAAACCCACGAACCTCGAGATCATGACCTGAGCCGAAGTCGGACGCTCAACCGACTAAGCCACCCAGGTGCCGCTCGCCCTGTCTTTTCTTAAGGAAGGACATCACACCACAGAGTTGGTGGGAGAGGTGGGGATAAATAGCTTCAATTTTTTGGATAAGGAAGAACAAGGGGATCGCATAATGAAACTATTTCTTGTTTGGCTTGAAGAGGGAAACAAGGACTGCTAAAAGTACATCTTAATATTAGCAGATTAATGTGCAGCAAGGTGTAGATGGTGCAGATGGTAGAAGTCTCAGCAAAGGAGTGGGTTCCCTTGAGCTCTCCAGAGAATGTTGCCAAACTTCCTACTGCTTATTTGTAGAAGCAGGAGGAGGGGTCCTCTACCAGCAGAAATATTCATCTCTTCTAAAACTAGGGGACATCATTTTGTTGCATCTGAGGGACAAATCCCTTATTCTAGGGGTGACAAGTTCTGGGAGGGCACAGCTAGGTCTCACTGACAGAGTTCAACAAAATAGAAGACCATGGAAATGTGAAACTGAGATATGCTTTATTTTCTCCTACAACGTTTCCTCCTGCTTTCCGTTCCCACTGAATGTAATCACAACTATCCTTGGATTATAATGAATTTGGAGAGACCTTAAGCAGGACACAGTCATCTGCAAATTTTCCATGCCCTGGAGTGCACAGGACTCTATGTGAGTGAAGTTTAAAGCAGTGAGCACTAATTATCTGAACATCCTTTGCTGTATCCCATAGCTTAAGTGGAATTTGAAAGTCATATTAACTTACTGGTCCTTTTTGTTTTCTTCACTCTCTCAGAAAGGCACCAAATGTTACAGAAAACAGCACAGGTCTGAGAAAAAGGGAAGCATAGAGTTCCTGAGGCAAGCAATGATCCAAAGAAGCGGGGTGATTCTGGACACATGTGGTAAGAGAGTGAGATGGCAGGAGGCATAAAAAATGTTTCCTCTTGGGGCGCCTGGGTGGCTTAGTCGGTTAAGCGTCCGACTTTCGCTTAGGTCATGATCTCGCGGTTCCTGGGTTCGAGCCCCGCGTCGGGCTCTGTGCTGACTGCCAGCTCAGAGCCTGGAGCCTGATTCAGATTCTGTGTCTCCCTCTCTCTCTGACCCTCCCCTGCTCACACTGTCTCTCTCTCTCTCCTAGAAATAAATAAAACATTAGAAAAAATAAAAAAAAAATGTTTCCTCTTGATCTTTTGGGATACTGGTTTTTCATGTTCCATGGAAAGATTCATCAAGAAAAGAAAAGAAAGAAAATCATGAAAAGAATCATGAACTTTGAATGTCCTGATAACAATAATTAATACTTGTGGGATCTATTATGCATTGGACAAGGTTCTTATATAAATCTTCCAATCCTTTGGGGAAAGAGTAGAGCCATTCTTATACCCATTTTACACATGAGGAAACAGAGGCCCAAACAGTCTAAATATCTCATCTGACATCACATAGCTACTGAGTAACAGAATCAGGATATGGATCCTGGAGTCTGGCTCCAAGGGCTGGGCTCCTCCCTACACATTGTGCTCCTAAAATTTCGGCAACCAGGACACTGGGGTCCTGATCTGTTTTAGTTGTGTGAACCTTTGCTTTGAGAGCACCTGGGATCTTAATGATGCCAATTGCTGGTTCTAAGTTAGTACATAGAGTTTTCATATGACTTGAACAAATTCTCACCTACTAACTACTCGCGCATCTACGTGTTACTGTCAGCATCCTGTGCTCAGATGAAGACCCACACAAGGCTGGCTCCGTTTCCTCCTCTCTGTTCCCGCAGCCTGGTGTGGATTGTCTGTAAATATCTGCAGAATGAATGAAGGTCATGGATACCCACTGCTGATGGTCTGACTTCCCCAGTGAAGGGTTTTGTATCCTAAACGTCTTAGAGAAGGACCTAATTTTGGAGCTACGCTATGACCAGACTCTTTTGAAGTTTCCTATTGAAAAGGGCCTTGGTCTCCAGGTCGCGTTTGGCAGAAAGGATACAAAGAGGAAAGCGTGAAGACGAAAGACCCAGCTCCACATTTGACTGACATTCCTGCTAAAAATGCTAATAAGCCAGCGCGGACTCCACTCCATGCTACGGTTCCTGAATTGGTTTGAAAAGGAGTGGACTGACCCTTGTAAATGAGTTTAACTTGCTTTTTCACATGGATAGAAACTGTCAGTTTTCTGTCATCGAAGCTGCCCTGAGTAGCTCTTCCTGTTCGTGTCGGGTGACACAGTTGTTGTGGGTTTTTTTTTTTCTGATTTCATACCACCTCAGGAAGTACCTTTCCCCTTCCTTAGAAGGACGCCACTGTGATAGACACCAAGCCAGGCTCCTTGTTCCCCTCTTTGCCTTTAGCTCACTGCCAAGGTCATTGTCTTCTCCTTGTGTTGTTTTAAATGTCTTTAATTTCCTCAAGAAATGGGGAAGGTGAGCCTGTTTCCTGTCTACATTTGTCATTGTTGAGAGTGTAACTATACTCAGAGTTCTCAGGAGAGGTCACCTGGGTTGGGGGGAACAGTAACATATTCAGATCTGCTGGAAGACTGCGTCAGGACATCTCTATGAAAGCAAGCCGTCAGCTGAAGTGGGTTTCACCTCCAAGCTAGTGGACTGACAGCAAGGGGGTGCTTCTGTCTTCTGCTCTCCCTTCCCTTATCCCAGGCTGTAGTCGTGTGACTGGCAGTTTCTTCTCCCTGAGGCTCAGGCTGACACAGCATATGGTGGGAGCATTTTCTTTTAAGGCTGTTCCAAGAAAGGGCTGATTTCCTCAGTCTTTCTTTGTCTGTCTCCTTCTCCCCACTTTTAAGAGGAATATTATCTGATTACTAACAAAGGGCTCCTCTCTTTAATGCATCCTACAAATCTCACATGTAGAGAGATCATACAATTTTGGGCAAGAAAAGGAGAATTGATGTTTTCAAGTACAAGGGCCAATAATTACTGTAATTTTCTATTCCTTGGATCTGTGATTGCCAATATCTTCAGATGGCTTCAAATGTCATTTTATGGCCCCAGATACGGCCTCACTGATGCTTCCGAACATTCCAGTTAAGTATTGAAAATTTGTCTTTGGATGGATGGCAGTGTTGTAGTCTTACTCAAATAGGAGATAACAAGAACTATTTTACCTTGGTTTAATGGAAAGAGATGAATATTCCAGGCAAACAGATATGGTTCTGGGGAAATGTGCTCCTATCCACTGTGGATCAAGTGCAAACAACTCTGGTGTCTTGGAACGACTCCTGCATAAAGGTACAAAAGCAATTAGACAATGCAGGTATGTATCCTCTTTACAAACTTAGTGGAAAAATGAGAGAAGGCACCACTGTTAGGGAAAATAATAGGGAAAAGCAAAGTGACTCCAAATGCTATACACTGCCCTCAATCTCTTCAAGAACTTCTCTGTGACCTCCAGTGGAGATTGAGGGCACCAGCACACAGGTTTACGATTCGCAAACCCACTTGTTTGGTTGACCTTATCCCATTCACCAGCCAATCAAGCTCCCCAAATGGTTTCCTCTCAAGCCTCTCTGGTTGGTTGGTCTGGTTAGTAGAGTGAAGAAACACTTGCCTTCTATACTTTCATTCGTCGAGGGTGTAGCCCTAAGCCTATATAAATGCACTGCAATTATTTTATGATCAGATGTTGCCTGACCTTGGCAATGACTTTTCCAGATAATACTGTTAAGTGACAGTAACAATTTTGATGCTAATGCTGACATTGTGTGTGTGTGTGTGTGTGTGTGTGTGTGTGTGTGAATTATTTGGGGGATCAGAATTGCAATCATTTTTAGGATTAGTCTCCATTTCTTTATTTTTTCTCTACATCGTTCATTTATATTTAGAGTCCCCTGAATCCAAAGGAACTCAATCTTTCCCTGCTGATGTACTGACTGTTTTTATTTTAACCCCAGACTTGTGATGTCATGGCAAAATGATTTCTTGCTAGTAAATGCTAACAATTTTCTAGTTTGGAAATGCTTAGCAATCGTATTTTGATTTTTTCCCCCATTTTTCTTCCCTTCCCACCTGTGACAGTTCTTTTTGTTATTTGGGTGCATTTACATGATACCAGAATCTTTATTTATTAAGAGTTCATCTGCTCCTGCTGCTTATTCTCTACCCAAAGTTCTAATCCTCTGTTTGTGACAACATAATCATTTCCACAGCAACCAATTGTGAAGTTGCAAAGCAAGGATTAGACTTCAGGTGGGGAATAAGCAACCAGGGGCTGATGAACTCTGAAGAAATAAAAAGAGTGCCATTTATATGCAAATCTTAAAGGTGGTGAAGGGGAGTTGAGAGGCAAAGGGCAGAAAGGAATGAATAATAAAGAAATAGCATTGTTTTAAATAGACTTGAAAAGATGATTTTTTTTCTCTTCCTGGGAATTGAGTGAGCCTTTTGCTGGAGCTGCAGGTTGATCTGGTTTGTTTGTTTTGTTTTATTTAAATTGGCATTAATTTTCAGTGTCAGAGGACTGGACTTGCAGCCCCAAATATGGCTGTTAAAAGAGGGATGTGTATGACACAGAATCTGCTTAGCAAATGTTCCTATTTTTAAAGTAACCTTCAAAAAGAGTTTTCTAACCTTCATCCTGAATGTGGGGACAGAATGTTATAGTAATCATCTGGGCCTCCCTGTTTCAACTTAGGGTAGCAAGACATAAATGGAACCATGAGATTTATCTGCAGAGATAGCAACGAAAGACTGGCATGAATTTAGAGGCCTCTAGCAATTTCAGAAGTGAAAGAGAGGAGAAGACCATCACCCTGATTCTCTGGTCACGTTAAGATCTTCACCCGACTCTAATTACTATTTCCTTTCTTTTTTTAATAAGCAAAACAAATGTATCATCTTTATTTCCAGGTTTTTCTGAATCCACAACACAGGCCCATTACTGATTTCTCATGTTTGCAGAATGTTAGAACAGCAAAGAATCATGTCAATAATTTAATCTAGGAGTTGTGTCAAAGAAAAATTGGACCAGACAGTTACACAGGCAAGGAAGACTTTATTCAAGATTATTGCAGTAGACTGTGAGCTCAACTGGTTTAAAAGAAAAGGTGGGAAGCCTTCTTAGTGCTGGATGAGCTGGTGGAAACGTACTGGAGGGCTGTGGGGTGGGGTCAGTCAATGGATTAGACCATCTGTGCTTCTTATTTGGCATTTATTCCTACCTTACCAGACACTGGGAGACAGGGGTAATGTGTCCTTTAATAATTACATTTCAAAGGGATGACCCCAGCTCCTTGAGAAAGACATCCTTGGGGTGCAAAACTGGTAGAAAGGCTGGGAGAAGACCGTCTACACTTTATTTTTTATTTCTTCAAATGCTTATTTACTTATTTTGAGACCGAGAGAGGGGGTGCACAAGCTGGAGAGGGATGGAGAGAGAGAGGGATACAGAGAATCCCAAGCAGGCTCCATGCTGTCAGTGCAGAGCCCGAAGCAGGGCTGGATCCCATGAACCCTGAGATCATGACCTAAGCCAAAACCAAGAGTTGGACATTAACTGACTGAGACACTCAGGTACCCTGACCTGTCTACAGGGCAAAAATATGCAATTATGTCTTCGTAGGTAAATGCTCTAAGAAAAGGGAGGTCAAGCCTTAGAGTCAGGAGGAAGCCTGTCTCAAGTTAAATCAAGCTAAGTGACCAAGTTCTAGGCCCCTTAGAGGGACCCATGGTGCAAGGCCGGAAGCATATGATATGGTGTGTCACCTCTCTTCCATCAGAGCAGAGAATTTCCAATTTAATCTGTTTTGCATAGAGGATTTCCAGGTGAACTGTATTTTAAAAAGAGTTTCCTGGGGCTCCATTGTGGCTCAGTTGGTGAAGTGTCCAACTTCGGGTCTGGTCAGGATATCACGGTTTGTGTGGTTTCTGTGGTTCTTGAGTTGAAGCCGCTCGTCAGGCTCTCTGCTGTCAGCACAGAGCTCACGTCCGATCCTCTGTCCTCCCTCTCTCTGTGTCTCTCCTGCTCACACTCTCTCTCTTTCTCACAAATAAATAAACATTAAAAAAAAAAAAGTTTCCTTGCTAAAGGAAGTTAGCAAACTACCAACCAGGTGCACTTTTTGTTTTGAGGGTGGATAAACTGAAGCTGAGGGGGAGAGAGTGAGCACAATGTTGGACTTTATTTGAGACCTGTGACCCTGGAAAACAATGGAGATTTGTGTTCAGGAATCCCTTGCTGTTCAGGAACTGGCTTAATGCAAGAAACCACCCCTAAACATATGATTTAGATAAGACCCATGGGTGCCACCTTGGTTCCTCTATGACAAGGTCAAACACAAACCCTCCAAATTCCTACTTTTTACCTCTGAAATAATGGGCAGAACTGTTTTGTCCCTGTGACCAAATGGAACAAAATGCTTGTTAAGCAAGCATTCTTTCCTTCCCCAGGTGCCTGAACTTTACCCACTCTGAGCCTGAGCTGCTTACAGACCCTCTCAAGGTCCATCCAGGAATAGGCTGACCTCAGGGTAAAACACTTCCTCTCTGTCCTGATTGTCCTTCGAATTACACTTTCCCACACTGGTTGTTTCTGGCCTTGTTTACCCTTCCTTATAAAAGGAAAGCTCTTTTCTGCCTGAACCTTAGAGACACTTGCAGATCTCCAGGTCAGAGCATTCTCCCCAAGGCAAAAGGCCCCCCACCCAGAGTAATCCTCCAGGATAACAGCTCCCCCCTCCCCCCATGTCTTTTATTTGACAGACACATGACAAATTCCTATAGATTGTTAAGAGATTTCTCCTTGAGTCAGCCTTAGTAGTTTGTGACTACTTAGGGATTTGTCCTTTCCTGTAGTTTATCTAATTTGTCAGTGTACAACTGTGCATAGGATTTCCTTGTAATCCTTTTAGTTTCTATAAGGTCAATAGTAATGTTTCATGTATCATTTTGGATTTTAGTAATTTGAGGCTTTTCTCTCTCTCCTTCTCTTTCTTTTTCTCTTTCTCTTTCTATCAGTCTAACTAAAGTTTTGTCAAGTTTGCTAATCTTCTCAAAGACTCAGCCTTTGGATTTGTTGATTTTTCTCTATTGTTTTTCCATTCTCTATTTCATTAATTTCTATTATAATCTTCATTATTTACTTCCTTCTGCTTTTTATTTTTTATTCTTTGTATTTAGCTTGCTCTTTTTAGCTTTGTTTCTTAGGGTAGAAGGTAGAAGTTTAGGTTATTGATTTGAGAACTTTCTTCTTCTTTAAATTAGTATTTATATCTACAAATTTACCTTTACGCATGGCTTTCACTGAGTCCTATACGTTTTGGTATGTTGTATTATTGTTTTCATGCACTAAAAGTAATTTGTAATTTACCTTACGATTTCTCTTTGCTCTTTTAGTTATTTAAGAATCTGTCATTTAATTTCTACATACCTGTTATTTTCCTGGATTTCCTTTCGTTGTTGATTACTAAGTTTATTCTAATGTGGTCAGAGAATATGCTTTGTGTAATTTCTATCATTTGAACTGTACTGGAGTTGTTTTATTGCCCTAATATGTGATCCTTCCTGGAGAATGTTACTTGAGAGGAGTGTGTTGTTAGCTGGGGTGTTTTGTAGGTATCTGTGAGTCTAATTGGCATGAAGAAGTTTTGGGGTGATGGTGGGGGGTTTGGAGCTGACGGCCAAGAAAGAATTCTTGAAGACATCTTTATTAAAGCCCTTGGGCAGGTACAGCTTCACTGGGGTTGTGATGGGTCTGATTATATACCCTCAGGCTGGGAGGGGGTCAGGAATAGAGTTAAGTCTCTGACGGATTTTGAAAGCAAGGTTTCCAGGATCTTGAGAGGCCAGGTGCTGTTAGGAAAATGCCATTTATTACTGTTCAGTAAAGCCTCAGTCATGGGCCCCTTCAGATGTGTATCAGAGGGTAACAGGCTTGGAGTATGATGGCCAGCATACATCTTGGGGAGTTGAGATAAAGGAAGCTCCAAAGGAATTTTTATATGTTAAAGTAGACTCACAGGATCCTGAGGGATAAGGATAATGTTAAGCCAAGATTCCCTTTTGCTCCCAGCAAAGTGTCATCATCGAGGCAGCTGAGCTCCTAGAGGGAGGTCACCCTGTCCGTTTCAAGGACTTGTCAGTGGGCTGTAGGCAGCAAGGGAATGTAATTTTTCATTTGCTCCAGTTTCACACGTCACCATGGCAGGCACTCAAACCCTTTCCTTCTTGATGAGGATGGTATTAGGGCTCCAGGAAACAGAATCTACTGGTTTCTGGAGTTTAGGCTACAGATAAGCTTGCCTTCTTCTTGCAGTTTACTAAGTGATCCGTAAACTGAAGGAGCCTTGGGTCCTGCATGACTGTGACCTCTTATCAGTCAACCATCTGCTTTCTTTNACCCCCCCCCCCCCGGGGGGGGGGGGGGGGTGGTGGTGCTGTTAGCCTGTGCTTTGCCCTCAGCTTGCCCCACGCTCCCTCTTCAGGCAGCTGGTATTCTTCCTGTCTTCTATGTACTTGTGGATGTGTGGGTGAGGGACTGGACCACTGACAGTAAATGCCAGAGAAGACAACACTGTGAAATGAGAATATGGAGATAGTTTAGTGAGAGAATATCTTTCCTTTTCTGTGGATAGTAGTTGAAAGATTTTTGATGAAACAGCCAGTGAGAGTCATTATGTTCCTTATTCACATTAATTTCCTTCTTTACCTCTGCAGACTAATACACATCAGCTTATTAAGATGTTAAGATACCCGAGGAGCCCTTTTGATATCCTCAAACTGATGCTGATTCCCTTTTTTTGAAAGTATTACCAAACTAAGGTAAACCAGAAGACACCTCTGCTATTTTCTAGCTTTATGATCTTGGGAAATGTACTTGAACTTTCCAAACCCAATCTTCCTCATTTGTAAGATAAACAATAATTCAGATTGTGCTTTAGATTTCTTTCTGTGGAGACTACTTGACAAAATGTACTCAAAGCTTTGATACGTAGGAGGTAAATACGTTTTCTTTCTCTTTTTTACACACTCATTAGTCAGCAAGGAGGGAGTTATTATTTTAATAATATTTTTTAATGCTTGCATATCAATCCTCTCTTACCCCACCTATTTATCAAGGAGAAAGCATGGTGATGAAATTCAGTGTTGCCACAAATCTGAGATTTAATGTCCTTGGTTTCAGAATCCTGACTTGAAAACATACGGACAGCATGAAACAACGGGATAAATCTGGTAAAAATGAATTTAACAAAGATACAGATCAGATATTGTCCTTGGTCTAATTGCAATTACACATGTATATGGTGGGGATGCTAGCTCACCAGAAGTTGCTGTGAAAAAAGATCATAACACTTCAGATGTTCCTACAATCTTAGAAGGAATCTGTTTGGATGAGGGTTGATTAAAAAAAAAAAAAAAAAAATGGAACCCATCTGGGCATTCTCTTTTAAAGAGAATAAAAGCATCCAGCAGGGGGTAGCTGTCCCTCTGAACATATTCTCAGACCATGTTCACATATTATGGTTTTTTAAAAAAATTTATTTCTGAGAGAGAGAGACAGCATGAGCAAGGGAGGGCCAGAAAGAGAGGGAGATACATCTGAAACAGGCCCCAGGCTCTGAGCTAGCTGTCAGCAGCCAGAGCCTGATGCAGGGCTTGAACCCACGAAATGTGAGATCATGACCTGAGCCGAAGTCAGACACTTAACCGCCTGAGCCACCCAGATGTGCCAGCATATCATTTTTATATAAACATATTCACATTTTAAAAGAGGAGTTGAAAGAATGAATTATATTCAAAAAGGCATTGAATATTATGGAAGTAACAGTTCTGGAACTATCTCATGAAAAATATTCAAAGGACCTCTACACTCAAAGAAATAGATCTTGGTCAGGGAGCAAGTTTCATGGTGTTACATTTTTCTTCTGAAAAGGATTTATGTGTGTTTGTGATTTCACTCACATGTGGAATCTAACAAAAAAACAAACAGACAAACAGAAAGCAGAATCAGACCTATAAATAGAGAGAACAAAGTGAAGACAGCCAGAGGGAAGGGAGGGGTGTGAACAAAATGAGTGATGGAGAAAGAGAGATACTGGGGTTGTGATGGGTAACTGACTATGGACCCTCAGGTTGGGTGAGGTCAGGGACAGAGTAAGTCTCTAAGGGATTTTAGAAGTAGGTTTCCAGAACCTTGAGAACTTAGGTGTTGTTGGGAAAATCCATTTATTATGGTTTCGTAAAATCTCAGTCATGAGCCCCTTCATATGTGTATCAGAGGTTGAGAAGCTTGGAGTATGGTGGCCAGCATACATCTTGGGGAGTTGAGATAAAGAAAGTTTCCAAAGNGGGGGGTAGGGGGATGGGATGGGGAGGTCAGAATAATGTTAAGCCAAGATTCCCTTTTGCTCTTAGCAAAGTGTTATCATCGAGGCAGCTGAGCTCCTAGAGGGAGGTCACTCTGTCCGTTTCAAGGACTTGTCAATGGGCTGTAGGCAGCAAGGGAATGTAATTTTTCATTTGTTTCAGTTTCCCATGTCACCATGGCAGGCACTTAAACCCCTTTCCTTTGTTCCTGGGTAGCCACGAGTGTCTGAGGAATATCACACATATCCCATCTGGGGTGGGGGTAGGGGTGCTGTCAGCCTGTACTTTGCCTTCAGCCTGCCCCACGCTTCCTCATCAGCACCACATTTAGGAAAGCAGCAATCATGTTTCTTCCATGTATAAGCTGTATGAATTCAGGCAGACATTCTAAGTTTTCTTATTCAGGGATGCAATTTAAATCCTGGCTGGAACAATCCTGAGACTCACAGACATCCTCACTGCGGTGCTCTTATGAGTTCCGTGGTGGCTGCCTGTACCTTAAATGATGCCAGAAGTGTCTGCACAGGTAACTGCACTTGGAGAAGTGTTTCCTATACTTCAGAGCAGCTAGCAATCATTTAACTATATGCAAAAGTAACCACAAAACTCATAAAAATATTGCATAAGTGAAAAAGTGCAGAACTCAACATTCCCTTAGTAGATTCCAAGAATTCCTGTGGCTTTTTCCAGTTTACCAAGAGGAAGAAAGTGTGACAGAAAGGAGGGGATGACTTTTGCAAAGTTTACACAAATTACCTGTCAACCCATCACTCAGGCTCACCCTCATGGGTCAAGTTCATTAGTGACATTGGAAATCTACTCCTATCTTTATCCCCGGATTAATGCAATCCACACATTCTGATCTTGGTTGTCTCAGTGTTGTTAATTTCTGAATAAATTGAGAGCATTTAATACTTTGTCCTACTTGCCCAACCCCCTGCCTTATAGATTCTTGCCTTTGCTCCTTTACGGAGGCTCCTCTCTTAAATATGGGGGTGGAAGAACTTAACTCTTGGCTTCAAACTACAACTCACTGTGAATGTAGACAAGCTATCAATAATTCTTTAAGAGCAAGAACTTCTCCTTATAGCAGATGGCACATAGGAGGCAGTCAATACATTAAACAAATAGGTAGTAAGTACCTACTAATATTCTTTGTGGTGAGAAATTCAGCACAAAACAAGACAGTGGCCTTGTCCTGATACACTTTGCATTACAGTGGGGAGAGAGAAAATAGCTAAGGCTATTTAATATATGCTAAAATAATTAGTACATTTTGAATAATTATAGTTATAAGCATTACAAAAGAAAAAAAAACAAAAAGAGAAAAGTGGTGGAGAGTGGTGGTGAAGGAAGAAGGCAGATTGGAAGTTTGGCTTATTGAAACAAACTCAACTCTGGGTCTTAAGGGCTCGGTTATAAAATGGAATATTCAGCCTAACTGAACTCAAAGGTCCTTTCTTGCTATATCATGTTCTGATTCCATGATGTGGGGGTAGGGGAAGAGTGTTTGTGCTTTTGAGAGCTTTTCATTCATTTTTAATCACTACATTCTGTTATATGACCTTGGGAATATTCTTAATTTTCATGAGTTGGAAGGAAGGCAAAGATAAGGCTACTAGCAAATACAGGTTGGTGATTTTATTCTAATCATCTTCTCTCTGCCCCCGTCTACTTCTCTTAAAACAATAAATAGCAGAAACAGTGAAGAGGAACAGGAAAAATAGGACAAAATGTACTATTTTTGTTGCCACTCCCAACAGTGGCAATTTTCCCAAGGGCAAGAGAAAAGTAGAAGAGCTTCAGAGTGGAATTAGTATTCAGAGCATATCGAGAAATCCTAAAAAGTTGATATTTAAAAAGACCTATAGAAAAATGGACAAAAGTTATGAAAGAAAATTCAAATCAATTAATAATAAGAAGGCTGAACATCATTAATAATCAGGGAATTGATGATTGCAAATATAATGAGCTGCTAGAACATAAACATAAAATTGAAAGAAAAAAACCCACAGGAAAATTGGACAATTAGACTTGTGGTTGAGGAAGCAGAGAAATCAAAGACTGTTGGGGACTGGGGGAAATTTTCATGACTTCTCTCAAGAATTCCCTAGTTCTTGGAAACTATAGTTGTGCATAATGGATGGTAGAAATTTTCCTTCTAGGAATAATATTATAACCCAGAAAGATCCTCACATGCCATACACATGGACACGTGAACAAAAAGTTCACTGCGGTGTTAGTATAACAGAAATCTGAAGTTACCAGGTCCCTATAGCAACATGAGACTAGGCATACGAATTCTGGTGTTTTCATACCATGAAATGCTGTATAACACTTAAAAGGAGCTATGTGGATAAGTCTAAAAATACATAATGCTAATAAAAAAAAAAACCCTTGAGTTAAAATCATACCTTTAGAATCATACAATTTATATATGAAAATACATCTGCATCTGTATTGAACACACAGGAAACATGGAAGCTAAAACACTCAACCAAATTCCAGAACCAGATCATAAGAGGCACAGAACAGGTTCTGGTAAGCTCACAGGAAGGTCTGCATCTATATCCGACATGGTTTTTTTTTTTTCCTTGAAAAACAAAAGGAAATATGGGACATTGGTAAGACTGAATAAAGCTGTACTGTATGCATGTGGGTACTTATTTTATTTGTGTATGTATTTTCCGTATGCTTGAAATGTTTCACAATGGAAAAGAAAAGGAGAGAAGAATACATTTCTCTTTATCTGGTGTCCACTGGGCTGGGAGAGTCTGAGATGTCAGTGGAACGTTTGTAAAGTGTGGTGTGAGGGGTGCCCAGTTCAGAGCCGGAGCATTTCATGTTTGGGACTAGAGCCGCACACTTATCTCTACTTGAAATGTATTATTATTTTGTGGTAAAGCAACTGGAAGACTCTTTTCCTTAATCCTACAAATTCTTCTGGATTCCGTGTACAGCTAACCTAGTTGAAGGTAAAACATCTTTAGGCTAAAGACTGGATCCAAGGGCGAGGAAGGAACTGGATGGAGATTACTCTTCTAAGAAATTCAGTAATGAAATGAAGTCAAGGGAGTAATAGCTTAAGTCGGCAACAAGAACATTTTGCTTTGAGAAAAGACTTGATATTATTTGTAGGCAAAAATAACATTAATTACAAGAAAAGCTCCATCTGTCAGAAGCATATTCATTAATGGATTAACAAGAAAATTGCCTGGAAAATTTTCTTGCCAATAAAAATTTAAATTAGAATATTTACAGAGGAATAAGTAAGAGCATTTGTTATCTTTGAAGGAGACTGAGAGACATCTATAAGAAAAATAAGTAATTCGGTCACCCTTTTCATTCTAATAACTATTGAATTATATAAGTAAATTCCAGTAAAAATAACATAAATCCAAACCTAACATTGTCATTGAAATTAATTTGAAGCAAGTATCTGCTTGGACAGCTGGCATATAACAGAATAAACATTTACTTCAAAGTGTCACAAACACGCTGGGTTTTATTTAGTTAACTCCTTGATGAGTGATTCAGAAATAAAGGTCCCTTGCATCAGGCAGTAAAGAAATGCTATGACACCACAGAGGCTGCTGAGGGCACTCCGGGCAGTAGTTACGGAAATAAAGGCAATTGCAGACGACAAGATGCAGATATAAAACTCAGTCCACATTTTTACTGAAATTAGATCCCTTAGCAGGAAATAGCATTTTTGCTTTTATTGTTTTAGCATCCTACTGAAGACGTGTATATGTAATCATAGGTCAAGGATAACGACATGAATGTCACGGCAATGGCATCCACGTAATAATGTACAAATGGCTGGAGAAGGAAAACTTTCAGTGTGACCATTGGGCTTTCCCCTGTCCCCCAGCAATGACATATCACTGATGTTTTTTTAATAAAAATCTTAATTAGGAAAGTATTTCTCTAAATGGATATATTATTTTCACACCATAGAGACAGCTATTGGAACCCCTCCTGACCTTGGTGTGTCACGGAAGCAATCTTTATCTTATGCTCAACAAGTGTCAGGAAAAGAGGAATTTGCTTTATAGGTGGTGTCATATTTATGCTTTATGGCAATTATATAGGATGTGTATTACTTTCCCTATTTAAACGTTGGAAAAGGGGCACCTGGTTAGCTCAGTCGATTAAGCATCCAACTCGACTTCAGCTCAGGTCACCATCTCCTGGTTTGTGGGTTCAAGCCCTGTGCCAGGCTCTCTGCTGACAGTGTGGAGTCTGCTTGGGATTCGTTCTCTTTCTCCTCTCTCTGCCCCTACCATGGTCATGCTCTCTCTCTTAAAATAAATAAATAAACTTGAAACAATGAATAAAAGTTGAAAAAAAATGTAGTGATGCTCCATACACCTTCAACATCATGTAAATGGTAAATGATGGAGCTGAGTGCAAATCAAGACTGTGAACATGGTCCATTTTCTTTTCTCTTCAGTTTTTGGGTTTGTTTTGTAGAATGTTAGAAAGCCTGTCCCTTTTTGTTAAAAAACTTTTGGCCATAACTGATAATTGCAAATGTAGTGTTTGCATTGTCATTACTTAGTTTTAACAAAATGCTATTGTTTATTTTCTATAGAGACCATTGGCCATACTTTTAGCTAAAAATGGGTCTTAATTTATTTAACTCTGGTTGCATCCAGAAGAGGCTCTCAACCTAGGCTGGACCCCAGAACAGGCTCCCAGAGGAAGAAATTTAGTAGAGGTTGAAGAACAAGCTTGATTTAGCTGGGTGAAAGAAAAAGTAGCAAGACTTTCTAGACATAAAAAGTAGTGTGAGCAAAGATAAGGGCTACGAGACAACATGTTGCATGGTTGGAAGTAAAGATAATTCATGATTAGTAAA